>NW_026040044.1:612500-615000 GCF_023375975.1 Astyanax mexicanus
TGAAATTTTGCAGAATTAAAGGGTCGTGTGTGGAGTCTGTGAGGAGTTTGGGGGCTTGTGTGGTATTGGGTGTGTGCGGTTTGTGGGGTATTGGGTGTGTGGAGTGTGTGCGGTTTGTGTGGTATTGGGTGTGTGGAGTCTGTGAGTAGTGTGTGCGGTTTGTGTGGTTTTGGGTGTGTGGAGTCTGTGAGCAGTGTTGAGTTTGTGTGGGGGGTTGTGCAGTGTGGGGTTTGGGGTGAGAGGTGTGGGTTGGAGTGAGTGAATTGGAATGTGTGGAGTGTTAGTTGTGCGCCATGTGGTGTCTTGTGAATTAACACAATGCTAATTCAAGAATAAGATGCACATTCAGAAATATTTTGTAAATGTATAAGTGCAATGCAAAAAGAAGTTAGTGTGGAATCTGTGATTGAGTTTTGGTAAAGGAATCATTACTGCACACTTTACTCTCATCATGGATCATCATGAAGATCTGTTTACAGGAGGAAGAGAGCAGCATCTCCAGCCCCCAGTGGAGTGTCTATGAAGAGTGATGTATCACTGGTGAATCCTCCTGATCTCAGCAGTGAACCTGTGACCTCTGACCCAAAGTGAGTCAAACATCAAACCCTCAGAGATTTTACTGTTAATTACCTTTTTAATTCATGTAACACACACTCACTCACAAACAAACTAACTCACACACACACACACTTACACAACACACTCACACACACTCACACACACACACACACATACACTCACACACAAACTAACTCACACACACACACAAACAAACTCACACTCTTACACACACACAAACTTACTGACACACACAAACACACAAACACACGTACACACACACACTCAAACACACAAACTAACTGACACACACAAACACACACACACACACACAAACTAACTCTCACACACACACACACACACAAACACAAACAAACTAACTCACACTCTTACACACACACACTCACACACACAAACTTACTGACACATACAAACACACACACACACACACACACACACACTTACACACATACGCTCAAACACACAAACACACACACTGCAGTTCCTCTGCAGTGATTTGTACTAAACATTGTACTACATCACTAAATGAGCTCACAGTGAGTAAACTAGAAAAAGCAAAGTTCGTGAACGAACTTTAAGTTGGCATGGAAAAGTACGCTAATAACGTTTAAAAGTTAAAATGGTTGCTAAGCTATTTCTGTCTGAAGCGTGTGAACAGTGGTTGCTATGCTGTTGACTTTTGGCTTAATGTCGGCTAAAAGTCCAAAAAGTTTTGGCCAACATGGTGGAAAGCTAATAATTGTCTTATAAACTAAAGTGTTTCTAAGTGGTTTCAAGGCAGTTGCTAACATATAGAATAGCTAGCTCTGCACTAACCTTAACTAGCTCTGCGCTAACCTTAGTTCTCTCCCGGTAAGGTTAGCTAGCTCTGCGCTAACCTTAGTTCTGTCCCTGGAAAGATTAGCTAGCTCTGCAATAACCTTAGCTAGCTGTGCACTAACCTTAGTTCTCTCCTCAGTTAGGTTAGCTAGCTCTGCGCTTACCTTAGGTCTTTCCCTGGTAAGAATAGCTAGCTCTGCACTAACCTTAGCTTGCTCTGTGCTAACCTTAGTTCTCTCCCCAGTAAGGTTAGCTAGCTCTGCGCTAACCTTAGTTCTGTCCCTGGAAAGATTAGCTAGCTCTGCGCTAACCTTCGCTAGCTCTGCGCTAACCTTAGCTTGCTCTGTGCTAACTTAAGTTCTCTCCCCGGTAAAGTTAGCTAGCTCTGCGCTAACATTAGTTCTCTCCCTGGTAAGGTAAGCTAGCTCTGCGCTGACTTTAGTTCTCTTTAGTTATAAGTGCAATGCAAAAAGAAGTTAGTGTGGAATCTGTGATTGAGTTTTAGTAAAGGAATCATTACTGCACACTTTACTCTCATCATGGATCATCATGAAGATCTGTTTACAGGAGGAAGAGAGCAGCATCTCCAGCCCCCAGTGGAGTGTCTATGAAGAGTGATGTATCACTGGTGAATCCTCCTGATCTCAGCAGTGAACCTGTGACCTCTGACCCAAAGTGAGTCAAACATCAAACCCTCAGAGATTGTACTGTAAATTACCTTTTTAATTCATGCACACACACACACTCACACTTACACACACACACTCACACACACACACTCACACACTCACACACAGACAAACACACACAAACTAACTCACACACACACGTACACACACACACTCAAACAAACAAACTAACTGACACACACAAACACACACACACACACTCACACACGCAAACTTACTGACACATACAAACACACACACACACACACTTACACACATACGCTCAAACACACAAACACACACACTGCAGTTCCTCTGCAGTGATTTGTACTAAACATTGTACTAAATCTCTAAATGAGCTCACAGTGAGTAAACTAGAAAAAGCAAAGTTCGTGAACGAACTTTAAGTCGGCTTGGAAAAGTACGCTAATAAC
>NW_026040044.1:620000-655000 GCF_023375975.1 Astyanax mexicanus
CATTCAGAAATATTTTGTAAATGTATAAGTGCAATGCAAAAAGAAGTTAGTGTGGAATCTGTGATTGAGTTTTGGTAAAGGAATCATTACTGCACACTTTACTCTCATCATGGATCATCATGAAGATCTGTTTACAGGAGGAATAGAGCAGCATCTCCAGCCCCCAGTGGAGTGTCTATGAAGAGTGATGTATCACTGGTGAATCCTCCTGATCTCAGCAGTGAACCTGTGACCTCTGACCCAAAGTGAGTCAAACATCAAACCCTCAGAGATTGTACTGTAAATTACCTTTTTAATTCATGCACACACACACACACACACACACACACACACACACACATACACTCACACACAAACTAACTCACACACACACACAAACAAACTAACTCACACTCTTACACACACACAAACATACTGACACACACAAACACACACACACACACGTACACACACACACTCAAACACACAAACTAACTGACACACACAAACACACACACACACTCACACACACAAACTTACTGACACATACAAACACACACACACACACACTTACACACATACGCTCAAACACACAAACACACACACTGCAGTTCCTCTGCAGTGATTTGTACTAAACATTGTACTAAATCTCTAAATGAGCTCACAGTGAGTAAACTAGAAAAAGCAAAGTTCGTGAACGAACTTTAAGTTGGCTTGGAAAAGTACGCTAATAACGTTTAAAAGTTAAAATGGTTGCTAAGCTATTTCTGTCTGAAGCGTGTGAACAGTGGTTGCTATGCTGTTGACTTTTGGCTTAATGTCGGCTAAAAGTCCAAAAAGTTTTGGCCAACATGGTGGAAAGCTAATAATTGTCTTATAAACTAAAGTGTTTCTAAGTGGTTTCAAGGCAGTTGCTAACATATAGAATAGCTAGCTCTGCACTAACCTTAACTAGCTCTGCGCTAACCTTAGTTCTCTCCCCGGTAAGGTTAGCTAGCTCTGCGCTAACCTTAGTTCTGTCCCTGGAAAGATTAGCTAGCTCTGTGCTAACCTTCGCTAGCTCTGCGCTAACCTTAGCTTGCTCTGTGCTAACTTAAGTTCTCTCCCCGGTAAAGTTAGCTAGCTCTGCGCTAACATTAGTTCTCTCCCTGGTAAGGTAAGCTAGCTCTGCGCTGACTTTAGTTCTCTTTAGTTATAAGTGCAATGCAAAAAGAAGTTAGTGTAGAATCTGTGATTGAGTTTTGGTAAAGGAATCATTACTGCACACTTTACTCTCATCATGGATCATCATGAAGATCTGTTTGTTGAGGTTTCACATGTTTTATTCAGAACAAAACAATGGTAACATACAGGGAGACTGTAGGTGGCAGCACTTCACATTACTGACCTCTATTGTCAAATTACTGTATTACAACACTCCCACTTAATTTTACAATGAAATTAAACAATTTTTGTTACTAAATTGTATAACTTAGAAAAGTTGTTAAACTCAAACACTTTCGAGACACTAAGTCCTATTAACTCAAACAATCAAGATTCTTTTTTTTCTTTTGTTTTAAACCTTGCTTAAAGTTGGCTATCCAATATTAACCAGTACACCTAAACAGAATTACACACTGCAAAGTCCAATCTCTCTCCTCAGGTACTCAAACCTTTTCTTTGCTAATGGCTTGGTCAAGATATCTGCCTTCATGTCATCTGTAGGACAGTATTGCAGTTGAATTTGTCCATTCTGCACACATTCACGAATGTAGTGGTAACGAATGTCAATGTGCTTTGTCCTTGAATGATCAACTGGATTCGTTGCAATGGCAATAGCTCCTTGGTTGTCTTCCAGAATCACGCTAGGTGTAGCATTCATTCCGAGATCACTCAGTAGTCGTGTAAGCCAGGTACATTCCTGTGCTGCTTGGCTGAGAGCGACATATTCAGCTTCAGCTGTTGACAATGCAACCGTTGACTGTTTCTTGCTGAGCCAACTCACTGCTCCTCCACCCAGTAGGAAGACATTACCAGTTGTAGAGCGACGATCATCTTGATCTCCAGCCCAGTCAGCATCTGAGAACCCGACTAAAGTTCCAGACTCTGACTGCTCATGCTTGAGAGCGATGTTCACAGTGCCCTTCAAGTAACGAAGAATTCTTTTCACAGCAGTCAGATGTGCAGTATTTGGATCTGCATTGAACTTTGACACAGCACTTACTGCTTGTGCAATGTCTGGTCTTGTGGCCATTGCAGCATGTAGTAGACTACCTACAATGGACTGATAAGTACTTGAGTTCACTGGCTGACTGACGCCATCATTTCTTTGTAACTTCACGTTTGCGTCAGCTGGAGTTGTAACTGGATTGGCGTTATCCATTCCATATTTCTGAAGAATGGCTTCAATGTACTGCTTCTGGTGAAGAAAACCACATTTCTTTGTCTTGTCTTGGACAACAGAGATGCCCAATATGTAGGACAGCTCACCCATGTCTTTCATCTTGTAGCGCTCCTTCAGAGCATCTTTCAACTCATCCATGCTTTCCATTGATTCTGTGATCAGAATCAGATCATCTACATACACAGCAAGTATCTCTAGTTCCTGTCGAGATCTCACAAACACACAGGGGTCTGATGTGCTCTGTTTAAATCCAATATCCTTCATGAACTCTGTGAATGTCTTACTCCAGCAGCGAGGGGACTGCTTCAGCCCATATATCGACTTCTTCAGTTTACACACTAAGTGTTCCTGGCCTGGTTTGACATACCCCTCTGGTTGATCCATGTAGATTTCTTCCTCCAAATGTCCATTTAGGAATGCAGTTACGACATCCATCTGATGAACATGTAGATTATTCTGAACAGCAAAGGACAGCAATGTACGAATTGAACTGAATCGTACTACGGGTGAAAATGTTTCTTTGTAGTCAGCGCCATACTTCTGTGAGAAGCCCTTAGCGACAAGCCTGCCCTTGTACCTCTCCACTTTTCCGTCACTATGATGCTTGACTTTGAACACCCATCTGGATCCTATGGCTTTTCGATCTCTTGGTAAATCCACTAAGTCCCAGGTTTCATTTTCAAGCAAGGACTCATATTCCAAGTCAGCTGCTTCCTTCCATTCCTTTGCATTAGGACTCTTCATTGCTTCCTTTAGTGTGCTTGGTTCTGTTACACAACAGACATTGGCATAATGATCAACAGTCACTATGTCAGCAAACTCATCATATCCATACCTCTTTGGAGGCTTTCTGATTCTGCTGCTTTCTCTTGGAGCTTTATTGACAGTGTCATCAACTGGTGCTCCCCTTTCTTCTGTGTTCATGGTACCCTGATTCTCTGAACAAGAAACTTCCACTTCCTGTTTCCAGTCAAAATCTAATTCATTGAAGACAACATCTCGACGAATTAGAATCTTCCTTTTCTCCTCATCAAACAGGCGGTAACCCTTGGCATTGTTTGCATATCCCACGAAACGAAGCTTCACAGCTTTCTTGTCTAGCTTTCTTCTCTCTATGTCTGGGACATGGGCATAGGCTACACAGCCAAATACTTTCATGTGACTCATGTTCGGTTTCTTGCCACACCATCTATGGTAGGGGGTCCCTTGCTTCAGAAGAGATGTGGGAAGCCTGTTCTGTATGTAAGCTGCTGTTGCGACAGCCTCTGCCCAATAAGTCTTTGGCAACTTTGCATGAGACAGCATACTCCTAGCTGCTTCCACTAAAGTCCTATTTTTCCTTTCTGCTACACCATTTTGCTGAGGTGTATGAGGTACAGACATTTCATGGTGGATGCCTTGAGCTTTCAAGTATTCTTGAAATTCTTTGGATGT
This sequence comes from Astyanax mexicanus, assembly GCF_023375975.1. Lineage (NCBI taxonomy): Eukaryota > Metazoa > Chordata > Actinopteri > Characiformes > Acestrorhamphidae > Astyanax > Astyanax mexicanus. The sequence continues at coordinate 623,797 of NW_026040044.1, forward strand.
GTATTCCCCTCCATTGTCTGTTCTCAGTCTTGTGATTTTTTGTCCACACTCATTAGAGAATGTTTGTTCAAAGTCTTTGAACTTGTTAAGAACTTCACTCTTCTGTTTCATGAAGTATACCTTGCAGCATCTTGAGTAGTCATCAATAAATGTCACAAAGTACTTTGATCCACCTATGGATTCAGTCTGCATGGGACCACAGACATCACTATGAATCAGCTGCAACTTACGTTTGGAACGAATTTCTCCCACTGGCTTAAAAGACTTTCTAGACAGCTTGCCCTCCACACACGCCTCACAAAAAGAAACTTCTTTCTCTGCAGAAAAGTCCATTCCGTGTACCAGAGGTTTAAGCTCCTTCAACTTGTTGGTGTGTCCCAGTCGTTGATGCCATAGACTGGCAGCTACTGAAGCACTTGTCGCACCATGACAGGTGGGAGAACTTCCCTTGACATCCAGCTGATACAATCCATCCGATCTTTGTGTTCCCATTCCTCGAAGATCTCCATCTTCACCACGAATGTAGCACCGTGACTTCTTGAACTGCACAGTATTTCCTTTTCTGGCAGCAGCTCCCACTGAGAAGAGATTTCCAGATAGCTTGGGAACATACAACACATCATACATGGTGACATCTTTGACATCACTAACTTTGAAAGTCATTTTTAGTTTGACGTTACCAAGTCCTTGAGCATCAACCATTCTGCCATCACCCAGTTTCACTGACTGTGGTTTGGTGAATTCTTGGTAGTCTTGAAGAATTTCTTTATGACAGGTCATGTGCTTTGATGCTCCAGAGTCGATCAGCCAATCGGTCTGCAGTGACTTCTCATTCTGATTAGCCTCTTTAGTGACAAAGGCACTCTCAGATGAGTCTTCAGCATCCTCGCACATCATGCTTTTAGCCTTGTGGGTTTTATGTTTATCTTTCATGCTTGGACAATTCCGCTTTAAATGTCCTTCTTTCCCACACTTATAGCATTTCCATTTAGAACTGTCAGCTCCCACTGCCTTAGCATTAGCCTGCATATCTCCACGAACTTGTGTGGACATAGCTGATGCACCACCCGATGCAGTACTGCCTACATTATCATTAGCATGGAATCGCTTTTGTTCTTCATTTATTAATGCTTGCTGCACAAACTGCAGTGTCAGACTATCCATCTTTGTCTCTAGTGCAGTAACAATTGTTGCATAGCTTGGTGGTAGGCTACCTAGCAGTGTTACAATCTGGTCTTCCTCTTCAATTACAGCCCCTATAGCTCCTAGCTTGTCAGTTAGCTCCTTCATTCGTTTTAAATGCTCAGTTATGGTTTCTCCCTCCTTCATCTCACACCTGAAGTACTGTTTCTTTAGAAACAGCTTATTTGCAAGAGTATCTCTCTCAAAAATGTCTTTTAAGCGTGTCCCACGCTTCTTTAGGAGTCTGACAGCTTGTAATCAGATACAACTGAGGTGTACTTACATTCAGCACTAACATAGAAAATGCTCTTTCTTTCCGTTTTGTGAATTCAGCTTGTACCTGTACATTAGCATCTGCTGCTAAGTTGTCTGTTTCCATTAGCATGCCCCACAGTCCTTTAGCTTTCAGTAGATGCTCCATTTGAAATTTCCATGTTGCCCAATTCTCTGGTCCACTCAGCTTCTCAATAAACAGCTTATCTTCCATTGTGAATCCCACAACACCGTTTATACCACACAAATTCCGTGTAAAACAGCCAGTTTAAGCTGTGTGACTGGGCCCATAACCTGTTGAGGTTTCACATGTTTTATTCAGAACAAAACAATGGTAACATACAGGGAGACTGTAGGTGGCAGCACTTCACATTACTGACCTCTATTGTCAAATTACTGTATTACAACACTGTTTACAGGAGGAAGAGAGCAGCATCTCCAGCCCCCAGTGGAGTGTCTATGAAGAGTGATGTATCACTGGTGAATCCTCCTGATCTCAGCAGTGAACCTGTGACCTCTGACCCAAAGTGAGTCAAACATCAAACCCTCAGAGATTGTACTGTAAATTACCTTTTTAATTCATGCACACACACACTCACACACTCACACACAGACAAACACACACAAACTAACTCACACACAAACACACACACACATACACTCACACACAAACAAACTAACTCGCACACAAACACACACACACATACTGGCATGTGTGGTTTAGTAGGACACCTGATTCAGTACCTTGGTTATAGGGACACCATTTTCTACTTATGCTAGCAATGTGCAAGTAACTTAAAAAAGAACAATTAAACCTGCTAAAGATACAACCAAACTAATATCACGTTTTTTACTTTCATCTAACAGAAATATCATATACCTGAAATTTTGCAGAATTAAAGGGTCGTGTGTGGAGTCTGTGAGGAGTTTGGGGGCTTGTGTGGTATTGGGTGTGTGGAGTGTGTGCGGTGTGTGTTGTATTGGGTGTGTGGAGTCTGTGAGTAGTGTGTGGGGTTTGTGTGGTATTGGGTGTGTGGAGTCTGTGAGCAGTGTTGAGTTTGTGTGGGGGGGTTGTGCAGTGTGGGGTTTGGGGTGAGAGGTGTGGGTTGGAGTGAGTGAATTGGAATGTGTGGAGTGTTAGTTGTGCGCCATGTGGTGTCTTGTGAATTAACACAATGCTAATTCAAGAATAAGATGCACATTCAGAAATATTTTGTAAATGTATAAGTGCAATGCAAAAAGAAGTTAGTGTGGAATCTGTGATTGAGTTTTAGTAAAGGAATCATTACTGCACACTTTACTCTCATCATGGATCATCATGAAGATCTGTTTACAGGAGGAATAGAGCAGCATCTCCAGCCCCCAGTGGAGTGTCTATGAAGAGTGATGTATCACTGGTGAATCCTCCTGATCTCAGCAGTGAACCTGTGACCTCTGACCCAAAGTGAGTCAAACATCAAACCCTCAGAGATTGTACTGTAAATTACCTTTTTAATTCATGCACACACACACACTCACACTTACACACACACACTCACACACACACACTCACACACTCACACACAGACAAACACACACAAACTAACTCACACACACACACAAACAAACTAACTCACACTCTTACACACACACAAACATACTGACACACACAAACACACACACACACACACACGTACACACACACACTCAAACACACAAACTAACTGACACACACAAACACACACACACACTCACACACACAAACTTACTGACACATACAAACACACACACACACACACTTACACACATACGCTCAAACACACAAACACACACACTGCAGTTCCTCTGCAGTGATTTGTACTAAACATTGTACTAAATCTCTAAATGAGCTCACAGTGAGTAAACTAGAAAAAGCAAAGTTCGTGAACGAACTTTAAGTTGGCATGGAAAAGTACGCTAATAACGTTTAAAAGTTAAAATGGTTGCTAAGCTATTTCTGTCTGAAGCGTGTGAACAGTGGTTGCTATGCTGTTGACTTTTAGCTTAATGTCGGCTAAAAGTCCAAAAAGTTTTGGCCAACATGGTGGAAAGCTAATAATTGTCTTATAAACTAAAGTGTTTCTAAGTGGTTTCAAGGCAGTTGCTAACATATTCCAGGTGGTTGCTAAGCTGTTGCTAACTGATTGCTAGGCAGTTGCTAACGTATTCCACATGGTTGTTAAGTGGTTGCTAGGCAGTTTCTAATATTTTCCAGGTGGTTGCTGAGGTGTTGCTAGGCAGTTGCCATAATTTCTAAAGTGCTTGCTAAGTAGTTGCTAGGCAGTTGCTATCATTTCTAAAGTGGTTGCTATGTGGTTGCTAGGCAGTTGCTATCATTTCTAAAGCGGTTGCTAAGTAGTTGCTAGGCAGTTGCTATCATTTCTAAAGTGGTTGCTAAGTGGTTGCTAGGCAGTTGCTAACGTATTCCACATGGTTGCTAAGCAGTTGCTAACATATTCCACATGGTTGCTAAGTGGTTGCTAGGCGGTTGCTAGGCAGTTGCTAATGTTTTCCAGGTGGTTGCTAAGGTGTTGCTAACTGGTTGCTAGGCAGTTGCTATCATTTCTAAAGAGGTTGCTAGGCAGTTGTGATCATTTTTAAAGTGGTTGCTAATCTGGTTGCTAGGCAGTTGCTATCATTTCTAAAGTGGTTGCTAAGTGGTTGCTAGGCAGTTGCTAACATTTTCCAGGTGGTTGCTAAGGTGTAGCTAACTGGTTGCTAGGCAGTTGCTATCTTTTTTAAAGTGGTTGCTAGGCAGTTGCCAACATATTCCACATGGTTGCTAAGTGATTGCTAGACAGTTGCTATCATTTCTAAAGTGGTTGCTAAGCAGTTGCTAGGTAGTTGCTAACGTTTTCCATGTGGTTGCTAAGATGTTGCTAACTGGTTGCTAGGCAGTTGCTAACGTATTCCACATGGTTGCTAAGTGGTTGCTAGGCAGTTGCTAACAGTTTCCAGGTGGTTGCTAAGGTGTAGCTAACTAGTTGCTAGGCAGTTGCTATCATTTCTAAAGTGGTAGCTAAGGGGTTGCTAGGCAGTTGCTAACGTTTTCCAGGTGGTTGCTAAGCTGTTGCTATTTGGTTGCTAGGCAGTTGCTATCATTTCTAAAGAGGTTGCTAAGTGGTTGCAAGGCAGTTGTGATCATTTTTAAAGTGGTTGCTAAGCAGTTGCTAGGCAGTTGCTAACGTTTTCCAGGTGGTTGCTAAGCTGATGCTATCTGGTTGCTAGGCAGTTGCTATCATTTCTAAAGTGGTTGCTAGGCAGTTGCTAACATTTTCCAGGTGGTTGCTAAGGTGTAGCTAACTGGTTGCTAGGCAGTTGCTATCTTTTTTAAAGTAGTTGCTAGGCAGTTGCCAACATATTCCACATGGTTGCTAAGTGATTGCTAGACAGTTGCTATCATTTCTGAAGTGGTTGCTAAGCAGTTGCTAGGTAGTTGCTAACGTTTTCCATGTGGTTGCTAAGATGTTGCTAACTGGTTGCTAGGCAGTTGCTAACGTATTCCACATGGTTGCTAAGTGGTTGCTAGGCAGTTGCTAACAGTTTCCAGGTGGTTGCTAAGGTGTAGCTAACTAGTTGCTAGGCAGTTGCTATCATTTCTAAAGTGGTAGCTAAGGGGTTGCTAGGCAGTTGCTAACGTTTTCCAGGTGGTTGCTAAGCTGTTGCTATTTGGTTGCTAGGCAGTTGCTATCATTTCTAAAGTGGTTGCTAAGTGGTTGCTGGGCAGTTGCTAACGTTTTCCAAGTGGTTGCTAAGGTGTAGCTAACTGGTTGCTAGGCAGTTGCTATCATTTTTAAAGTAGTTGCTAGGCAGTTGCCAACACATTCCACATGGTTGCTAAGTGGTTGCTAGACAGTTGCTATAATTTCTAAAAGTGGTTGCTAAGCGGTTGCTAGGCAGTTGCTAACAGTTTCCAGGTGGTTGCTAAGGTGTAGCTAACTAGTTGCCAGGCAGTTGCTATCATTTCTAAAGTGGTAGCTAAGGGGTTGCTAGGCAGTTGCTAACGTTTTCCAGGTGGTTGCTAAGCTGTTGCTATTTGGTTGCTAGGCAGTTGCTATCATTTCTAAAGAGGTTGCTAAGTGGTTGCAAGGCAGTTGTGATCATTTTTAAAGTGGTTGCTAAGCAGTTGCTAGGCAGTTGCTAACGTTTTCCAGGTGGTTGCTAAGCTGATGCTATCTGGTTGCTAGGCAGTTGCTATCATTTCTAAAGTGGTTGCTAGGCAGTTGCTAACATTTTCCAGGTGGTTGCTAAGGTGTAGCTAACTGGTTGCTAGGCAGTTGCTATCTTTTTTAAAGTAGTTGCTAGGCAGTTGCCAACATATTCCACATGGTTGCTAAGTGATTGCTAGACAGTTGCTATCATTTCTGAAGTGGTTGCTAAGCAGTTGCTAGGTAGTTGCTAACGTTTTCCATGTGGTTGCTAAGATGTTGCTAACTGGTTGCTAGGCAGTTGCTAACGTATTCCACATGGTTGCTAAGTGGTTGCTAGGCAGTTGCTAACAGTTTCCAGGTGGTTGCTAAGGTGTAGCTAACTAGTTGCTAGGCAGTTGCTATCATTTCTAAAGTGGTAGCTAAGGGGTTGCTAGGCAGTTGCTAACGTTTTCCAGGTGGTTGCTAAGCTGTTGCTATTTGGTTGCTAGGCAGTTGCTATCATTTCTAAAGTGGTTGCTAAGTGGTTGCTGGGCAGTTGCTAACGTTTTCCAAGTGGTTGCTAAGGTGTAGCTAACTGGTTGCTAGGCAGTTGCTATCATTTTTAAAGTAGTTGCTAGGCAGTTGCCAACACATTCCACATGGTTGCTAAGTGGTTGCTAGACAGTTGCTATAATTTCTAAAAGTGGTTGCTAAGCGGTTGCTAGGCAGTTGCTAACCTTTTCCAGGTGGTTGCTAAGGTGTTGCTAACTGGTTGCTAGGCAGTTGCTAACGTATTCCACATGGTTGCTAAGTAGTTGCTAAGTGGTTGCTAGGCAGTTGCTAACGTTATCTCTCATTGGAGTTTCAATAGAGGATCAGAAATGTTTGAATGACCCTTTTAGACAAGAGGAGATTTGGGATGCTATCAGCGCCATGCCCTCCGGAAAAAAACCTGGCCCTAATGGCTATCCAATCAAATTTTACAAGAGGTTTTGGCCAGATTTATGCCCATGGTTAATGACATTCTTCAAGAAAATTCAATTCCTGGCTCTTTGAAAATGGCCCATATTAGTCTTCTGTTAAAGAAGGACAAAACCCCGACAGAATGTGCTTCCTATCCACCAATTAGTCTACTTAATGTGGACTACAAAATTCTAACCAAAGAGCTGTCTTGCCGACTGGAAAAAAATATTCCATACATTATTAAACCAGATCAGAGGGGATTCATTAAATTTAGACATGGTTCTGACAACGTCCTCCCTCTTCTTAATATTATAAATCTTCTCACCAAAAGAAAAGACCCTGTTTTAATTATCTCCCTAGATGCCGAAAAAGCGTGCGACAGGGTTGAGTGGAATTTTCTTTTTTCACTAAGAGAGAAAATTGGGCTAGGGGATAATTGTATATAGTTAAATTATTATATTCAGACCTCACAGCTTCTATTAACACAAACAATCTTTTATCAGATTAGAAGAGGCTGCAGACAGGGCTGCCCTTTCTCCCCTTTGCTTTTTTGCCTTAGTAATTGAACCCCTTGCCGAATACATTACATCTAGTCCCCTTATTTCAGGAGTCTCAGTGGCAGAAACAGACCACCATATCTCACTATTTGCTGACAATATACTTTTATATTTAAAGAATCCAGCAACATCTGTTCCTGAAATCATAAACTTAATCTCTAACTATAGTGTGCTATCTGGTTATAAAATCATTTTTGGCAAATCTACAGCTATTCAGCTTAATGTCCCAGATTATATTAATGTAAATACGCCATTCCATTTGACAAACACTGGCTTTCGATACCTTGGCATAACAATTAGCCCTGACCTGAATAATTTGTATAGGTCTCATTATTCTCCCATTTTGGAAACCATAATGAAAAATGTATTGGAGTGGTCATGCTTACCTATTACATTTTTTGGCAGAATTAACGTAATCAAGATGAAAATTCTACTCAGATTTCTTTATTTATTTCAAATAAATAAACCCCCATTTTTTTCCGAAAAGTTTAACAAATTAATAAGAAGATTCATTTGGGATAATAAAAAACCCAGATTGAAATTCTCCACTCTAAAAATCTAGGGGGTGTATCCCTGCTAAATTTAAGTTTTATACTTTTGGGCAGCACAGGTGAAACAGATGTGTTCAGTTGGTTTTCTAACAGACCGGACTCAGTATGGGTCAATATCGAAACGTTTATCCCCAACTTCTCTACCCTCTATTACAGTACCCTCTCTCCAGTCCTATCACAGTGCTCTTTATTATTACAGTACCCTCACTCCAGTTCTATCACATTGTACTTTATTATTACAGACCCCCTCACTCCAGTCCTATCACAGTGCTCTTTATTATTACAGTACCCTCACTCCAGTCCTATCACAGTGCTCTTTATTATTACAGTACCCTCTCTCCAGTCCTATCACAGTGCTCTTTATTATTACAGTACCATCCCTCCAGTCCTATCACAGTGCTCTTTATTATTACAGTACCCTCACTCCAGTCCTATCACAGTGCTCTTTATTATTACTGTACCCTCACTCCAGTCCTATCACATTGTACTTTATTATTACAGACCCCCTCACTCCAGTCCTATCACAGTGCTCTTTATTATTACTGTACCCTCACTCCAGTCCTATCACAGTGTACTTTATTATTACAGTACCCTCACTCCAGTCCTATCACAGTGCTCTTTATTATTACAGTACCCTCACTCCAGTCCTATCACAGTGTACTTTATTATTACAGTACCCTCACTCCAGTCCTATCACAGTGCTCTTTATTATTACAGTACCCTCACTCCAGTCCTATCACAGTGTACTTTATTATTACAGTACCCTCACTCCAGTCCTATCACAGTGCTCTTTATTATTACAGTACCCTCACTCCAGTCCTATCACAGTGCTCTTTATTATTACAGTACCCTCACTCCAGTCCTATCACAGTGTACTTTATTATTACAGTACCCTCACTCCAGTCCTATCACAGTGCTCTTTATTATTACAGTACCCTCACTCCAGTCCTATCACAGTGCTCTTTATTATTACAGTACCCTCACTACAGTCCTATCACAGTGTACTTTATTATTACAGTACCCTCACTCCAGTCCTATCACAGTGCTCTTTATTATTACAGTACCCTCACTCCAGTCCTATCACAGTGTACTTTATTATTACAGTACCCTCCAGTCCCATCACAGTGCTCTTTATTATTACAGTACCCTCACTCCAGTCCTATCACAGTGTACTTTATTATTACTGTACCCTCACTCCAGTTCTATCACAGTGCTCTTTATTATTACAGTACCCTCACTCTAGTCCTATCACAGTGCTCTTTATTATTACAGTACCCTCGCTCCAGTCCTATCACAGTGTACTTTATTATTACTGTACCCTCCAGTCCCATCACAGTGCTCTTTATTATTACAGTACCCTCACTCCAGTCCTATCACAGTGTACTTTATTATTACTGTACCCTCACTCCAGTTCTATCACAGTGCTCTTTATTATTACAGTACCCTCACTCTAGTCCTATCACAGTGCTCTTTATTATTACAGTACCCTCGCTCCAGTCCTATCACAGTGTACTTTATTATTACTGTACCCTCACTCCAGTCCTATCACAGTGCTCTTTATTATTACAGTACCCTCACTCCAGTCCTATCACAGTGTACTTTATTATTACAGTACCCTCACTCCAGTCCTATCACAGTGTACTTTATTATTACAGTACCCTCACTCCAGTCCTATCACAGTGTACTTTATTATTACAGTACCCTCACTCTAGTCCTATCACAGTGCTCTTTATTATTACAGTACCCTCACTCCAGTCCTATCACAGTGTACTTTATTATTACAGTACCCTCACTCTAGTCCTATCACAGTGCTCTTTATTATTACAGTACCCTCGCTCCAGTCCTATCACAGTGCACTTTATTATTACTGTACCCTCACTCCAGTCCTATCACAGTGCTCTTTATTATTACAGTACCCTCACTCCAGTCCTATCACAGTGTACTTTATTATTACAGTACCCTCACTCCAGTCCTATCACAGTGCTCTTTATTATTACAGTACCCTCACTCCAGTCCTATCACAGTGCTCTTTATTATTACAGTACCCTCACTCCAGTCCTATCACAGTGTACTTTATTATTACAGTACCCTCACTCCAGTCCTATCACAGTGTACTTTATTATTACTGTACCCTCACTCCAGTCCTATCAGAGTGTACTTTATTATTACTGTACCCTCACTCCAGTCCTATCACAGTGCTCTTTATTATTACAGTACCCTCACTCCAGTTCTATCACAGTGCTCTTTATTATTACAGTACCCTCACTCCAGTCCTATCACAGTGCATTTTATTATTACAGTACCCTCACTCCAGTCCTATCACAGTGTACTTTATTATTACAGTACCCTCACTCCAGTCCTATCACAGTGTACTTTATTATTACTGTACCCTCACTCCAGTCCTATCACAGTGCTCTTTATTATTACAGTACCCTCACTCCAGTCCTATCACAGTGCTCTTTATTATTACAGTACCCTCACTCCAGTCCTATCACAGTGCTCTTTATTATTACAGTACCCTCACTCCAGTCCTATCACAGTGCTCTTTATTATTACAGTACCCTCACTCCAGTTCTATCACAGTGCTCTTTATTATTACAGTACCCTCACTCCAATCCTATCACAGTGTACTTTATTATTACAGTACCCTCACTCCAGTCCTATCACAGTGTACTTTATTATTACAGTACCCTCACTCCAGTCCTATCACAGTGTACTTTATTATTACTGTACCCTCACTCCAGTCCTATCACAGTGTACTTTATTATTACTGTACCCTCACTCCAGTCCTATCACAGTGCTCTTTATTATTACAGTACCCTCACTCCAGTTCTATCACAGTGCTCTTTATTATTACAGTACCCTCACTCCAGTCCTATCACAGTGCATTTTATTATTACAGTACCCTCACTCCAGTCCTATCACAGTGTACTTTATTATTACAGTACCCTCACTCCAGTCCTATCACAGTGTACTTTATTATTACTGTACCCTCACTCCAGTCCTATCACAGTGCTCTTTATTATTACAGTACCCTCACTCCAGTCCTATCACAGTGCTCTTTATTATTACAGTACCCTCACTCCAGTCCTATCACAGTGCTCTTTATTATTACAGTACCCTCACTCCAGTCCTATCACAGTGCTCTTTATTATTACAGTACCCTCACTCCAGTTCTATCACAGTGCTCTTTATTATTACAGTACCCTCACTCCAATCCTATCACAGTGCTCTTTATTATTACAGTACCCTCACTCTAGTCCTTATACACTTTATTATTACAATTCCCTTCTCTCCAGTTCTATCACAGTGTGCTTGGCTATGCGCTTGGCTATGCCTATAGGATTCATTTGAAATACAGAAAAGGGGGGTGATGAGAAGGAACAGGTCATGAAGCCACTTGAGATTTATTTTTCTAAGAGGGAAATTAACATGCCAGGATTGGCCAGTGCAGAAAGAAGGTTCTGACAGGTAGGGGAAGAGCTTGTTGAGGTCACGAGACCAGGGAAGACCCCGAAGAGGAAACTGAGGAGGAAACCGTCAAGGAGGCAGCAAACTTAGGGGATTGTGTATTACAGTAAAGTCTAACGTGAAGTCATTTGCAATTGGAGGAGAAAAAGCCGAGGTTGTTGAAATTGTTGCAGACCGTCTGTCCTTTTAGAAAAATGATGGGCTGACCAAAGCTGTCATGGGCACCAGAGGAGGACAGGCATATGAGTGTTTTTTGTACAGCAGAATTGGAAATGGGGGTTGGCAGGAGGGCGGAAGCAACCAGGGAGCAAGAAGAGGCCGGATTTGAGGGGTCGTCACATCAGTCGCAAGAAAGTAAATTTCGGCTTGCGAAAATGCGTAAAGGTCCGGAGCGTCTCAGAAGGTAGAGAGGTTCCATTGCTGGAGATGAGCTGCAGCCTGAGCTGAGAAAAGGCGGTGATATTCATAAAAATAAGTGCCACCGAAACAGATGGCCATATCCAAGATTATGGATAAGTAATCTGTTCTTGGCAACTTGAAGGAAAAACAGAATAGTTGACATCCATGAAGGTTGAGAAAGCGAAAGCGAATTCAGTTGTGGAGAGGTTTTTAGATGTATGGGGGTTTGGGTTGTGCAAGGTGAGTAAGACGTCACCAGTTTTGATGATGCGAGGAGTGAATGAACTAGTAGAGAATGCAGGAGCTTCTGGAGCATTGCAATGAGCGAATTACATCATTGGCAATGGATTCGCTCTTGCACGTTGTTTTCCTCCAAGCAAGGCAAGGTAGAAGAGTAAAATAAGTTCTGCTTTCGGAACAGAACAAGAGAAAGCAACTCCACATTGGTGGAGGGGTGGAGTTAGAGTGTGGAGTTAGCACGTGGTCCTTCTCCCAGACATTTGTTATTGCATAACTCCAATTAGCAAATTGGTAAAACTTGCAGAAGTGACGTAGGGCAGGCATGGTGAATAGGGCAGAAAGATACAACGTACAAGAGAAAACAGGCGGGGGGCCATATACAGGAGGATAAAAACAAAGCAAAGGGCAAAGCAAAAGAATAGTCAAAAAAATAAAGTAGGTCAAAACCAAGAGAAGCTAATAAACAAAGGGCTAAGTTAAAGAATGGTCAAAAGGGCAAAACATGTCGGCAGCAAAAAAATACAAAGTGCAAAAGAAATGTTGTGTACAAGAGCTATTAAAAAACATTCAATACTCGGCAACAGGGAACAGAAACACAGGGGTATTTCTACAAGAGGAAACAGGAAATGGCAATTGGAAGAGTCAGGTGAGCTGGAACGCAGAACATCACGTGATCTGGCATGTTGGGAAGGTAGAGCACAGGTGCATACTGGGAAATGTAGTCTTTAGAGAGAGAAATAGAGTCCACGGCAGGCAGACCATCAATTACACTGCAACATACTCTGTTTTATTCCTAAATATATTAACACTATTGCTGATTGCCACTGTTTATCATGTCAATATTACGTTAATTTTAGAACAAATTAAACATTGACACAGTGTTTTTTTTTATATGTGTTTCCAAACTTTGTATTCAACAGTGAAATCATTATAAATACAAATTAATCTGTGTAACATCATCTTTGTTTACATTATCAAGCAGTCAAGGTCTGTTTTCACCTCAAAGAAACATTTGGAAATGTATCAGTTTAATGCAGATTTTATATAAAGTTAAATTTTTTATTTTGTCCATTATCTTCCATTACTTTTATTTTATTATTAATATAATCTTTCATTTTCTTGCACTCTAAGCTTCTAAATCAGAGATTTTAATCATGTAGATCACAGTTTGGTTTTTCTATTTGTCTACAGAGAGAAGATTACACTGAATGTTCTGAGGAAGACGAAGGAGAAAGACCTCCCTACCACACTAGAGAGCAGTAAGAGTCATGACCATGTGCATTCTGAGTGCAAATATCTGTAAAGTCCTGCATTTTAATAGGAATAAAAATAATAACTTGGATTTTGTAATCATAGGATAATGTATCACAGCATCAGCTGTAGTCCTTAAAACGAAAACTTATGGATTTTAACTCTAAGACCACTACAACTGCTACAGAAACACACTACTATTATCATTAATATTTAATTCATTATTTACTGTATCACAGAGTCGGTTTACACAGCGTCTTTAATGCATGGTCACAGCTAATTTCTTGTCTTTATTGTCTTCCTCTGTTATCAGAATTGGCCCTGGCGTGTCAACCAAAGCTCAAATCCACACTGAGGGAAAAATATCAGAGAATTAATGAAGGAATCACAAATCCTGGAACTTCAGTCTTCCTGAATGAGATCTACACAGAGCTCTACATCACACAGGGAGGGGGTGGAGAGATCAATCAGGAACATGAGGTGAGACAGATAGAAGATGCATCCAGGAAAAGGACAACACAGGAGATTCCCATCAAATGTAACGACATCTTTAAACCATTACCAGAACAGAACCGGCCCATCAGAACTGTGCTGACTAAAGGAGTTGCTGGAATTGGAAAAACAGTCTCTGTGCAGAAGTTCATTCTGGACTGGGCTGAAGGAAAAGTAAATCAGGACGTCCTCTTCATTTTCCCTCTTCCTTTTAGAGAACTGAATCTGATGAAGGAGAAGAAGCTCAGTCTGGTGAATCTTCTTCAGCGCTTCTTCCCAGAAACACAATATTTAAAACCAAGACATTATAAGAGCTACAAGATCATGTTCATCTTTGATGGTCTGGATGAGTGTCGACTTCCTCTGGATTTCAAGAACAATGAGAACTTGGTGGATATAGAAGAACAAACCTCAGTGGATGTGCTGCTGACAAACCTCATCAAGGGGAACCTGCTTCCATCTGCTCTCCTATGGATAACTACTCGACCAGCAGCAGCCAATCAGATCCCTCCTGACTGTATAGACCAGGTAACAGAGGTACGAGGGTTCAGTGACCCTCAGAAAGAGGAATATTTCAGGAAAAGGATCAGAGATCAGAGCCTTGCTGAAACAATCATTAAACACATGAAGTCCTCCAGAAGCCTCTACATCATGTGCCACATCCCAGTCTTCTGCTGGATCTCAGCCACTGTTCTAGAGAGGATGTTGGGTGAAGCAGAGGGAGGAGAGATCCCCAAGACTCTGACTCAAATGTTCACACACTTCCTGATCTTTCAGATCAAACACCGCAGCCAGAAGTACCACCATAACAGTGAGGATGATCTTAAGCAGACTAGAGAGATTATTCTGGCTCTGGGAAAACTGGCTTTCCAACAGCTGGAGAAAGGAAACCTGATCTTCTATGAGGAAGATCTGAAAGAGTGCAGCATTGATGTGAAAGAAGTGTTCGTGTACTCAGGAGTGTGCACCCAGATCTTCAGACAGGAATCTGAACTTCACCTGGGAAAGGTCTTCAGCTTTGTACATCTGAGTGTTCAGGAGTTTCTGGCTGCTTTATATGCGTTTCTCTCCTTCATCTCCAACAACAGAAATGTTCTACCTGGAGTTTTGGATTTCTCCAAAAAGGGAACGATGTCTGACTTCCTGAAGAGAGCCGTGGACGAGGCCTTAAAAAGTAAAAACGGACACCTGGACCTTTTCCTCCGATTTCTTCTGGGTCTCTCACTGGAGTCCAATCAGACTCTCTTACGAGGTCTTCTGATACAGACAGGAAACTTCTCTCACAGTAAAGAGGAAGTAGTGGAGCACATCAAGCAGAAGATAAAGGAGAATCTCTCTCCAGAGAAAACGATCAGTCTGTTCCACTGTCTGAATGAACTGAATGATCATTTTCTAGTGCAGGAAGTCCAAAAGTACCTGAACAGAGGAGGAGGATCCAGTGATCTCAGTATAGTTTCTCTCTCTCCTGCTGAGTGGTCAGCTGTGGCGTTTGTGATGCTGAATTCAGAAGAGGAGCTGGATGAGTTTGACCTGAGTAAATTTCAGAACTCAGAAGAATGTCTTCTGAGGCTGCTTCCAGTGGTGAAAACATCCAGAAAGATTGTGTGAGTATTTTCATTAATCAGTGTTTCATCTGTGCTGTTTTATATTTTATAGTATGGATTAATCTGTCCTTTTATTGATGATTTGTTGAAAAACTAAACATATTAATCAGAGGTGTGTTTCCTGAAAGCGATCAATCTTAGCAGGATATTAGAAAAGTCATTTCTATGAGTATTTCTCAGAGAGCTTTGCAACCCCAAACTTAAACAATTTAAAAGAACGTCTTTGTTGACTCCTCCTCTGAAAAAGCTCAGTCAAAATACAAACATTGATTCTCTGATGAAAACTCCGAAAAGTATATAAAGTAATTCTCTATTATGCCTAAAAAAATATTAAATGTGGGGGAATCAATATCATTTTGCATATTCTGAAAAAAACACATGACCAAATTTAGGCATTTCAAAATACTTGTAAGCACACATAACTACATAAATAAACAAAAAAAATCCATTTCAATGCTCCAACCTATTATGAAAAAATGAATTGTGTACACAAAAAAATTATTTGGTCCATCAACCAATCACTTACTTAATCACTCCAACCTGCAGCCTATACACACATAGTTTCAGATAGAAACATCACAATACAAAAACATCTCTTAAGATAAAATTAACTGTTAAATTCCCCCACCTTTTGGGTTTAGGGGTAAAAGTGGAAATACAGCACTATGTATATGGAATAAACTGCCTCTGGAGACCTTAAATGTAATAAGGTATTGCCTCTGGAAAATGAGTTGCAGTACACATAATCGTGAGTAAAAACTGGTTCACTAACTTGGTTTTTGGAAGGGGCACAACACAATCTACAAGTTCCCGCTCAAATGCTTCATTCATGACAGGTATAGGGCACAATGGAGCTGGGGATCAACCTGGTTAGGCTTCCCAGTAGGGCTGGACCCGAATATTTGGGTAATCGGATATTCGCTCGTTGAGTAGGTATTCAGTTTTTAATTTTGGTATTCGGATATTCGTTTTTTTCCTTTTCTAAGCTCCACCTCGCTCTAACATCACACATCACACAATTCCAAAAGCTGAGCTGTTTGGAATCATTTCAAATTAAGTTTAGACAAGACAAAGGCAGTGTGCCAAATGTGTGTTTATAAACTTATATACTATTATTATTATTTATAAACTTTATAAACTATTTTATATTGAGCTTATAGCCCAAGTGCAAAAACACAAAAATAAGTAGTACGGCTATGCACTGCACAGTTATTAAACCGAAACAGACCAACATTAACATCATTTACAATGATTTTCCTCTACTCTAATATAATTAACAATGTTTAAGAATATAACATACTTTCTGAACAAATGTTTTTTTTTTGTTTTTGTTTTTTAACAACGAGTTTTGCTACCCTGTCAAACCGTGCTACCCTAGTGTACAAATAAACTTAAAAATTGTAAAATGTAATAAAAGCATTTGTAATACTCAGGCAGATAATAGCAAGGGGTTTCCAGTTTTTTAATGCACCCAAGAAGAACAGAATTACCATAAAAAATAATAAAAAATGTTTCCGTGCATGTGCACTGGTGTTGAGAAGCAAATTTTTTTTGTACTTTAATCTGTTTTTAATTTGTCTTTTTAAAAACGAATATTCGAATATTTGCTACCAATCAGTGCCGAATATCCGGAGCTCAACAAGTGCTATCCGGGCCAGCCCTACTTCGCAGTAATCTGGCAAACGTGACAAGTCTGACAGTAATCTGCCACATCCTTCTTCAACGAAGGCCAGAAGAAGTACTGTAACACTCTGTTGTACATTTTATTTATTCCCAAATGTTCTGACCATGGGTTGTCATGAGCCACATTTAAGACATGCTCCCTGTAGACTATTGGAGTAACAATCTGATGAACAGTATTTAACTTAATATTTAATTAATTTTTAAGTGTTGACCATTTGCGCATCAGCAAGCCATCATCAAGATAATACACAACCTGCTGAACAGAAAACTTTGGGTTCTCACTTACCTTAGCTAAAAACCTATTCAGGGAAGCATCTGCTTTGTGTGCTTTGATCAAATTCTTCTACCTTTACTGGTCGAGACTGAACAGACTGACCTTCTGTAAAATAAACGTAAGATCAGGTAACAGGGAACTCCTCTGCATCACATACTAGAAAGGTGTCTGACAAATCCAGATCATCCTGCCACTTGCGTGTCTGAGCACGAGTAACAACACTTGCAGGGTAAACAGGGTTCTCAGGATCTGAGTGGGACATAACTGGTGTTTCCACAATCTCTAAAACAGGAAAAACTTTCCCACCTGCAGCATCATTACCTAAAATAATGTGTACCCCCTCCACAGGTAATAAATCAAACACTGCTGGCTTAAAGGGACCAGAAATAAGGTCAGATGAAAGGTACTTTCTTGTACTCCATACTCAGCCCTCTACGCACAGCATATGACCCAGTAAAAGAATCAGATGTAAATGGTAAAACACTGCTTAAAATTAGAGTCTGTGCAGTGCCAGAGTCTCTCAAAATGTTGACCAGTAAAACAACACCATTGTTATCCAGCCTGACCTGTCCACTTACCAGGAAAAGTTTATAGTATGCATCTTCCACAGGCTTCATAACAGGACCCCCAACAGTCACTGTCTTATGCACACGATCAATTAAAGCAACTGGCCTGGAGGAGGTTGAGGACTGCTGTCTATTTTCAGCCTCTTCAGTTTCCTCTTAAGCTCTAAACAGTTTGAAGCAATATGTCCAAGCTAGTGACAATAGTAACACTCTCACCTGTCACCAACAAAAGGTAAATAACCACCAGTATGAGAAGATTTACTTCCAGTAACTAAAGAAGACTCTGAGTTATTTGAGACTGACTTAAACACCTGACGGTGTGTGAGTAAAAACCTGTCAGCAAGTCCTGCAGCTTGAGCAACAGTAGAGACAGCACGTTCATTCAAATAGACAATGACTTTGTCATGGAGACAGTTTTTAAACTCCTCCAAAAGTATGAGTTCACGTAGGGAGTCTAATGTAAATGCTTTGTTTGCACTGCACCATTTATCAAAAAAGAATGGTCTTTTCCCTTACAAATTCAACATGAGTCTGTGATGCTTGCATCTTCAGACCTCATAAACGTTGTCTGTATGCTTCAGGAACTAATTCATAAGCACGCAAAATTGCTGCTTTTACCACATCATACTGCAAACTATCCTGAAGACATAAAGCAGAGCAAACCTCCTGCGCTTCACCAACCAACATTACATTGCAGTAACAGTGACAACATATCCTTAGGCCAACCCAAAGTCAATGGTATCTGCTCAAAAATGCTAAAATAGGTGTCTATTTCAACTTCTCGAAAGGGTGGAGCCAAAGACATATTTTTACTGACATCAAAAGCAGTAATGTGTGATACTACAGGGGGAGGGACTAAAGGAGGCTGAACAGGTGCATCACTAGACACTGTAGGGTTTGGAACAGGAAAAGACAGTGAATTAGGGTGGTTTGAGGCTCTTAATTCTATCTCACGCAACTGTATCACATGTTAATGTTCTAGCTCCAGCTTATGAACAGACAGCTTAAACTCATATTCTTGCCTACAGGCCTCAGCCCTACTCTTTGATACATACCAGAGACGAGCCAAACGAAACTCCAAGGGAGCATCATCTATTATAAAAAAAAATTAGTTCCACCACCACTGTGACTTCCAATCACCTTACACACATGACATAAGTTTTACATTGCAAATACCAGACGAACGCCCATCTGTTACATTCCCCCACCTTTTGGGTCTAGGGGTAAAAGGGGGAAATGCAAGACTATGTATATGTAATACGGTGCCTGTGAGTGGGATGGAAGGAAGTCCAGAAACAGAGCTTTGCAAATTTAGAAGCTTTTACTGACAAATATGCAAGGATTTACAATTCCAGTATTTACAAAGACAATCCAACATTCAAGGGCATGAACAAAAGTGGATAGAGATATATTTACAATGTCTATTGAACATAAAAGAAAAGTGTAGGAATGTTAACAGCCTATGGTGGACTACGGAGAGTGCCAAAGAAAAGAAAATAACAAAATGCTAACCTGCCTAACCCAAGTGCTAACCTCCACCAAAAATGCATAAATTGGCACCTGCCCCTTACCAAGTGTGTCTATACAAAGAGTATACATAGGTGATGCAATGGATGGTGCCCATAACCTCTCCAACCATGTGGGCAAACAGCTTGTCTGAGCTACTTAGAGAGATAGGAGAAAACTCCCAGCACAGAACAGTACTTTACACACTATACAACTCTCTCAGCACAGAACACCCCTTTCTGCAACACACACACACACACACACACACTCACACTCACACACACACACACACACACAAACACACACACACACACACAATCACCTCTTTTCAAATCAGAGAGCCCGCCTTCTCCCTATGTGGACTTCACCCCATTGGTAGAACAGGTGTTGATTATTCCGCCAACAAAGTGCACACACCTGGAGAGTGAGAGTGGCTCATGACAGAGGAGGGAAGAAAACAGAAAGAACAAAAAAGCCTTTGTGTACGTAACATTAACAAACAGGTTGAAAAAACATATATACATAGTTTGTATATATAGTTTGCATTACTGTTTTGTTTTCATAAAACTGTCTTTAAAACCTGTTCTGAATTGAGTTTTAAATATTTTTGTAAACCACGTTGAATTGTCTCTGTGTATAAAAGGTGCTATACAAATAAACTTGCCTTGTCTTATGGAAGTGATGAAGAATGGCTAACACTGGAAGTAAGAGGTCATCACTTAAGATCACTTAATATGAAATGAACAAACAGGTTAAAAAATATATGTAATGGGTTGGAGTGCTACAGATAGGTGGCACTCCAGCCCAGAGAGTTGTAGAACCCAGTGGCAGAACAGTAGATCTCAAAGCAGGTAAACTCAAGAAAAAAGGGAAATAATAATAATAATAATAATAATGATAATAATAATAATATATAATCGTTAATATATATATTACTAGGATATATAATAATATTATATTTGTATATATATATATATATATATATATATATATATATATATATATATATATATATATATATATCTTTATTTATTTATATATATATATATATATATATATATGTCCTTATTAAACATCGCTCCACGCGGGGATCGAACCCAGGCTGTCGAGGCCGCAGCCCAATGCTCTAACCGCTGAACCAGCGAGCGGATTGGGACGCGACCGCTTTAATCGCCTTATAAGGCTCCGCCGAAAGGGGCGGAGCAACGAAAACGGGCGGAGGAAAAAAACGGTGGAAAACAAACCTCGCGCCGAGCGTGAGTGAGAGAGAGGGGGAGAAAACGTAAATAAAGATCGCCTAGGAAGTGCGGCTACCTCTTATAAAATGAGATGAAAACAAAAGAGCTTCCAAACTAAACAAAGAAGTGACCTGGGGTTCTTATGGATCAAACGCTGCTCCACCAGAGAGGAGAGGAACAGCGAGGGGAGAGAAAAGGTGAGCACACCGCGTGCCTTGTGGGCTGCCACACACACACACACACAAACAAACAAAGACTCAGAGAACAAGAGGAGAGCGGTGGAGCACACAGCTCTACACAGCCACACCAAACTCGAGAGGGAAATAAAGGATAGAAGCAGAAGGGAAATGAGAGCCGGAGCTCAGAGAAAAATCGGGCATAGATTCGCTCTCATGAGCTTCAAAGATCCAGCCCCGAGGACCTGAATCTCAGGGTTTATATAGGGGCAAACCCAGGTGGAGTGGATCAGGTCTGATTAGGGGCTCAAGACCTCCCCCTGGCGGCCGAAGAAGAACTCGGCCAGCCCCTAGCCATTACAGGACCCCCCCTCCGAGGGGCGGCACCCGACGGCCCTAAACCCGCCGCACGGTCCCGCCGGAAGGCCCTCACCAGATCGGGGTCCAAGATGTACCTGGAGGGCACCCAAGACCGTTCCTCCGGCCCATAGCCCTCCCAATCCACCAAGTACTGGAGGCTCCCGCGCACCCGACGGGAGTCCAGGAGCCGGCGGACAGTGTAGGCAGGGGCACCACCCACGACACGGGGTCCGGGGGGAGAGGCAGGATCAACGGAGCAGAGGTAGGGTCTCAGGCGGGACACGTGGAAGGTCGGGTGTACCTTCATGGCAGGGGGCAGGGCGAGGCAGTAGGACACCGGATTGATCCGGCGCACTACCTTGAAGGGTCCCAGGTACCATGGAGCCAGCTTGCGTGGGCTGCCCCGCAGTGGGATGTCCTTGGCCGAGAGCCAGACCCGTTGTCCGACCCGATAGGAGGGCGCAGGCCTCCGCCTCTTGTCTGCGTGACGCTTCTGCATCGCCCGGGCAGACAAAAGGGCGGCCCGAGCCCTTCTCCAAGCCCGGCGACAACGGTTAACCGTCTGGTCGGCTGAAGGCACCCCCGTTACCGTCTCCTGTCCAGGGAAGGCAGGCGGAGCATAACCGAACTGGCACTCGAAGGGTGACATCCCTAAGGACAAGTGCCAGAGCGTATTATGGGCATACTCCGCCCACCTCAGTTGGTCTGACCAGGTAGACGGGGCCGCCAACGCCAGACAGCGGAGGGTCCGTTCCAGATCCTGGTTAACCCTCTCTGTCTGTCCGTTGGACTGGGGGTGGAACCCCGAGGACAGACTGACCTCAGCCCCCAATAAGCGGCAAAAGGCCCCCCAGAACCGGCTGGTGAACTGCACCCCACGGTCCGACACGATGTCAGCAGGTGGTCCGTGGACAGCAGCACCTCTGCAGTCCCCTGCGCGGTTGGTAGCTTGGGCAGGGCCACAAAGCGACCAGCCTTGGAAAACCTGTCCACAATGACTAGTATCACGGTGTTTCCCCGAGATGGGGGCAACCCCGTGATAAAGTCCATGGACAGGTGTGACCAGGGACGTGAGGGGACTGCTAGAGGGTGCAGTAGACCCGTGGGCCTGGTTCTGGGGTCCTTACCCTGTGCACAGGTTACACAGGCGGCCACGTGGGCATGCACGTCTTTTTCCATGCGGGGCCACCAAAACTGGCGCCGCAGGAACTCGAGCGTGCGTGTGACCCCTGGATTTGCGACCTGAGGTGAGGAGTGTCCCCAGGTGAGTACCCTTTTCCTGAGGGAGGGAGGTACATAATCCCGGCCTGGTGGGCCATTCCCCGGACCAGGATCTGTCTCTTGGGCCCGTCTGATGGCGTCCAAGAGTCCCCACCGAAGGGGCGCCAGGATCCTGGCTGGAGGTAAAACGGTGGAGGGCTCGCTTAGGAGAGGAAGGGGTTCCCACTGGCGAGAGAGGGCGTCCGGTTTGATGTTCTTGGATCCAGGGCGGTATGACAAGACGAAATCAAACCGGGTAAAAAACAACCCCCATCTGGCCTGGCGTGGATTTAGGCGCCTGGCCTGTTGGATGTAGGCCAGGTTTTTGTGGTCTGTCCAGACCAGAAAGGAGTGTTCGGCCCCCTCAAGCCAGTGCCTCCACTCTTCTAGGGCGAGCTTCACCGCCAGAAGCTCCTTATCTCCCACATCATACCTCTGCTCGGCAGGGGTCAGACGGTGGGAATAGTAGGCACATGGGTGCAGTCGGCCATCCAGCCCCGCCCGCTGGGACAAGACCGCACCCACGCCTACTTCAGAGGCGTCCACCTCCACGACAAATGGGAGTCCAGGGTCAGGCAGTCGGAGAACTGGCGGCCTGGTCAGCAGGTTCTTGATTGCCTCAAATGCCTCCTGGGCTTCTGTGGTCCAGGTGAACCGCCCTGAGGTCTTCCTGGTCAGGGCGGTCAGTGGGGCGGCCACAGTGCTAAAGTTCCGGACGAACCGCCGGAAAAAATTAGCAAAGCCCAGGAAGCGCTGGACCAGGCGTACTGAGGTGGGTTTGCGACTGCCTTGACCTTGGTGGGGTCCATGTGCAGGGTGTTATGGGACACCACGAATCCCAAGAAGGACACTGTCTGCACATGGAACTCGGACTTCTCCAGTTTGACGTAGAGGTGGTTCTCTAGGAGTAGCTGGAGCGCACGTCGGACATGGGTGACGTGTTCATTTACCGAACGACTATGCACGAGTATGTCGTCCAGGTAAACGAACACATACCTGTCCAACGCCTCCCGGAGCACCTCATTAATATACCCCTGGAAGACAGCGGGGGCGTTCATCAACCCGAAGGGCATAACTAGGTACTCATAGTGCCCAGAGGGGGTGATGAACGCCTTCTTCCATTCGTCGCCCGCCTTGATCCTGACTAGATTATAGGCACTGCGCAGGTCCAACTTAGTGAAGATGGTGGCCTGCTGCAGTGCCTCGAAGGCGGACGACATGAGGGGTAGGGGGTAACGGTTTTTGACCGTTATGTTGTTGAGGCCTCTGTAGTCTATACAGGGCCTCAAACCCCCATCCTTCTTTCCTACAAAGAAAAAGCCGGCGCCGGCCGGGGAGGAAGAGGGTCGAATGAAACCCAGGGCCAGAGCCTCCTGAATATACTCTTCCATCGCCCGGCGCTCGGGGCCTGACAGGGAGAATAACCTTCCCCTGGGGGGACTAGTTCCAGGGAGAAGGTCGATGGCCATGTCACAGGGGCGGTGGGGGGGCAGTATCTGGGCCTTCTTTTTGCTGAACACCTCCCCGAGGTCATGGTAGTCGGTGGGCACTCGGGAAAGGTCAGCAGCCTCAGGACCGAGGTTTGTGCCTCTGGGGGCTCGGGAAGGCTGGAGGCAGGAGGTCCGACAGGCGGGCCCCCATGCCAACACTGACCGGGACAGCCAGTCGACATGGGGGTTATGCCTCTGGAGGCAGGGAATCCCAGAACCAGCTGCAAGTCAGGGGCGCTGATAATGAACAGCGTGATCTGTTCAGAGTGCGACCCGACTCGCAGTGTGAGGGGACGTGTTTGATGTGACACCATCCCTGGCTCCAGGGACCGCCCGTCAATCGCCTCTATAGGCAGGGGCTCCCTCAGACGGACCAGCGGCAAGGCTAGCTTCCTGGCTGTGGCTGCGTCCAGGAAGTTACCTGCCGCTCCTGAATCCAGGAAGGCGGGCAGGCGGACCTCAGAGTCCCCACATGCCAGAGTGGCGTTGAGGAAAACCCCTGTAGTCCGAGGGAACCCGGGTCGGTCTGTTAGGGGTTCCTCACCCCCTAACGGATGCTGGCGTTTCAACGCCAACTGTGGACAGTCGGTGCGTTGGTGCCCTGCTGTCCCGCAATAGAGGCACCTGCCGTCTCGCATACGGGTGTCTCGCTCCTCTTGCAAGAGGCGCGTGTGCCTCAACTGCATGGCCCGCCCTCTATTACCTGTAGGTCTGGGGGGTCCATCCCCAGTCCGTACCCTATACCGCTCCCTTAGGCGGTTATCCAGCCTCTGGGTGAGCTCAATGAGGTCATCAAGTGTAGTTGGTGAGTCGCGATGGGCGAGCTCATCCTTGAGATCCTCATTGAGCCCGTGATGGAATGCGCTGGCGAGCGCACTAGCGTTCCACCCACTTTCAGCCGCGAGCATACGGAACTCGATGGCATACTCAGACACCGACCTCCTACCCTGACGCAGGTTCAGGAGGCGGGCCCCCGCCTCCTCTCCTCGAACCGGAAGGTCAAATGTTCGCGAAAGAGCTTCCGCAAACAGCATAGCTGTGGTGCAAACACCCGGCTGGTGTACCCATACTGGGGTTGCCCACGCTAATGCCTTTCCGGTGAGGAGGGAGACGATGTATGCCACCTTGGCCCGCTCCGACTGAAAGCGGGAGGGTTGTAGCTCGAAAGCCAGCGAGCACTGTAGGAGGAAACCCCTACAGCCCCCTGGCTCGCCCCCGTAGCGCATGGGAGCCGGTAACTGTGGCTCAACTAAATGTGCAGAGGGGGGTGCAGCCGCCGCAGGCTGCTCTGCCAGAAGAGGGTCCGGCCCCTGGGGAACTGGTTGAATGGTTGGGGGTGGGTTCCGGGCCAGCCTGGCCGTCAGACCCTGCAGCTGGGCTAAGATCTGCTGTAGGGTCTGCTCATGCTTCCCTATTGCCACCCCCTGGTTCCCCAGGGCAATTTTTACCTGCTCGAGATCCAACTGTTCTGCTGGATCCATGTTTGGGCTGGATCTTTCTGTAATGGGTTGGAGTGCTACAGATAGGTGGCACTGCAGCCCAGAGAGTTGTAGAACCCAGTGGCAGAACAGTAGATCTCAAAGCATGTAAACTCAAGAAAAAAGGGAAATAATAATAATAATAATGATAATAATAATAATAATAATAATAATATATAATCGTTAATATATATATTAATAGGATACATAATAATATTATATTTGTATATATATATATATATATATATATATATATATATATATATATACTTATTTATTTATTTATATATATATATATATATATGTCCTTATTAAACCCCGCTCCACGCGGGGATCGAACCCAGGCTGTCGAGGCCGCAGCCCAATGCTCTAACCGCTGAACCAGCGAGCGGATTGGGACGCAGCCGCTTTAATCGCCTTATAAGGCTCCGCCGAAAGGGGCGGAGCAACGAAAACGGGCGGAGGAAAAAAACGGTGGAAAACAAACCTCGCGCCGAGCGTGAGTGAGAGAGAGGGGGAGAAAACGTAAATAAAGATCGCCTAGGAAGTGCGGCTACCTCTTATAAAACGAGGTGAAAACAAAAGAGCTTCCAAACTAAACAAAGAAGTGAACTGGGGTTCTTATGGATTAAACGCTGCTCCACCAGAGAGGAGAGGAACAGCGAGGGGAGAGAAAAGGTGAGCACACCGCGTGCCTCGCGGGCTGCCACACACACACACAAACAAACAAAGACTCAGAGAACAAGAGGAGAGCGGTGGAGCACACAGCTCTACACAGCCACACCAAACTCGAGAGGGAAATAAAGGATAGAAGCAGAAGGGAAATGAGAGCCGGAGCTCAGAGAAAAATCGGGCATAGATTCGCTCTCATGAGCTTCAAAGATCCAGCCCCGAGGACCTGAATCTCAGGGTTTATATAGGGGCAAACTCAGGTGGAGTGGATCAGGTCTGATTAGGGGCTCAAGACCTCCCCCTGGCGGCCGAAGAAGAACTCGGCCGGCCCCTAGCCATTACAATATAATAATATAATATAATCATTTAATATGTAATTTAATATACAATCTTGTCGAATTAACCACAGAAATACAAAATAATAATTGAACTGGGACCAGAACTGGCAGCCTCTGGTGTTTAAGATCACAAAGTTCTTTAGTTAAGTAAATGTTTGTGAAACATTCTTTAATTAACCATAAATCTTAAGTATGAATTTATCAACTACTTAGCATTAAAAGCTTCTGGGAAATGCACCCCTGCACAGTAGAATTGAAAGTTTCTATTAAGGGCTTCGCAATAAAAATATGTTTTAGGCACATTGATGTATTCAGTGTCAATATTATTCTTTAATTTAATAATTATTCATAATTGGGCAGCAGTTTCAATATTCTTAACAGTATACTCAAGTCATTAAGTACAGCTTCTTCTTTCATCTGATGTCTTCTGTCAATTCAGAAGTGCTCTACCATCTAAATGTTTTGTTTGAAATGCAATAACAGGATGACAGTGTACACTTAATGCAATTAAACTCTTTGTGTGCAATTAAAGTATAATTAATACAAAGCGTTGTTCAAATTTAGGATTAGTGAGCAGTTTACTTTTTCACAAGAATAAGCTCTTCACTTTTCCAATAAATAAACATAATCACATAATCACATAATTTACATCCATTTTTTTATCCAGATTTTGACAGTGGTATCAAAACATGAACATGTTCACAGTAAATTACTGAAAGAAAAATAGAAGGGTGTATTGATATAATTTTTTATTGTATGAAATTAAGACTAAATATATTTGAAGATGAAAATATGATAGTACAATGTTTAAAGAAGCTCTGTGTGTGATGGTTAAATTCTGTTCTCTGAGGAGGTTTCTCTTTCTCTCTGCAGGGTGTATGATTGCAGTATTACAGAGAAAGGCTGTTCTGCTCTGTTTTCAGTTCTGAAATTAAACCCCTCCCACCTGAGAGAACTGAGTCTGGCCTACAGTAAACCAGGAGATTCAGGAGTGAAGCTGCTCTCTGAAATACTGATGGATCCACTTTGTAAACTGGAGAAACTACAGTGAGTGTTATTGCTGTTGTTGATTCTCTTTATTCTTTGTATTTCACAGCAGTTTGTGTTGAGTTTTCTTCTCTCTACAGGTTGGAATTCTGCAGTATTACAGAGAAACACTGTGCTGATCTGGTTTCAGCTCTGAAATCAAACCCCTCAGAGCTACGAGAGCTGAATCTGAGCTACAATAAACCAGGAGTGAAGATGATCTCTGGTTTACTGGAAGATCCACACTGTAAACTGGAGAAACTACAGTGAGTGCTACCCTGCAACCTGAAACATTAATTAATATTCATTAGAATCTGCTCTTGATTACCATCTCTCATTCATATAAACATGAATTATACAAGAGTAACAGCAACTGAACAGATATATTATGGTAACTGTATGGGTACACATAGGGTGAGTGTATGGTTCCCTGCCAACTACTTGCCAAAGTTAAATAAGCTAAATGTGCTTCGTTGCAGAGGGAACATGTGAGGAAGTTGGTAGCAGTGAAAACAGACATAAACAGACTTCAAACACACTTTAAATTTAACTTAATTCAATTTTATACTGTTTATAATGAAGTCTGTCACATGCTTAGCTTTTAATTAGCTGGAATCAAATCAGAATTTCTTTTTTTTAATAAAGTAACAATAGGTTCTGCTGTGCAAATGCTGTGATATTTAGTATTTATTTTTTTAGGTCTTCAGTAGCAGCTTGGAAAACTTTTTGGCTTTGTCCAAAATCAGATAAACAATTTAACACTTTAAATTCTATACTAGTTTTAGCTTCATAAATTGAGTCAGAGAGAGAGTACAGTAGGTCATGCTGCTTCTCCATCAGCAGGTAGAGTCTAAGAGAGAGAGAGAGAGAGAGTGTACAGTAGGTCATGCTTTTTCTCCATCAGCAGCCAAAGTCTAAGAGATAGAGAGTACAGTAAGTCATGCTGTTTCTCCATCAGCAGCCGGAGTCAGAGAGAGGGAGAGTACAGTAGGTCTTGCTGTTTTACGTCTGTTAGCTGATGTATCAGATTTGGGGATCTGGAGCATGCTGGCTGCAAATGATGCAGACACAATTTTAAGTATTGTTTAATTATCTACCTAATTTCAGTATCTAAATATGCGCTGTGTTACACAGTAGAAGATAAATATGTGTTTAAACTGTTAGTGAGATTTGTCCTTTTCTCTACAGGCTGGAATTCTGCAGTATTACAGGAAAAGACTGTGCTGCTCTGGTTTCAGCTCTGAAATTAAACCCCTCCCACCTGAGAGAACTGAATCTGAATTACAATAATCCAGGAGATTCAGGAGTGAAGCTGCTCTCTGATCTACTGAAGGATCCTCACTTTAAACTGGAGAAACTACAGTGAGTTACTGATTTCCTTTAGCTTTACAGAAACATAGTGAAAAATAAAAATAGATTATACCAGTTAAATCTTACTATTTTCTCTTCAAAGGATCTGTGACTCTTCAGAATTACGTGAACTAAATTTTAAAAACCAAAACTTAGGAGAATTAAGAGTGAAGCTGCTCTCTGATTTACTGGAGGATCCTCACTGTAACCTGGAGAAACTAGAGTGAGTACTGAACTACACACCTGTGCACACACACCTAAAGTCACTATGTAATATCAGTATAACGCAAACATTATAATTCCAGTAAACATATAATCATTAGGAAATATTTTAAACACAGAACTTAGCCACAGTGGAGATGCATAACTGTACAATAATATGAATATGAATCAGAAAGAGAAATACTGTATTGATCCCAGATGGAAAACTGTTGTTACAGTTGCAACCATTCCTGTAAATACTACCACACACATCTAAATCCACACACAATTAAATTCTTACAAATACAATAAGATTACTGTAGTTGTAATAATAAATATAAAACATTTCCTGTAGAAAAAAAATCAAATTATTGCACCTAATTATTGCTCAAATGAACACTACAATAATATTAATAATAATAATAATAATAATAATAAAGGGTGAAGAAGACAGAAGAGAGGACAGTTTGCATGGAGTCATGATATGGGACATCAGTGCCACTGGTCTGTAGTTCTTGATGTCACTGGGTCACTGAGTCTTCAGAACAGAATCAATGCACATCATTTTCCACATCAGAGGATCCATTTTATTAGCCAGCAATCTGACGTTACCCACGATAAAACATTACATTATTTTATAATCTTTTATAATATTTCTGCTCCAGGTGTGTAGGATTATGTATCACTAGAGGTCCTGAATAATTCCTCAGTTGATTCCTTTTAGTTCTCAGAAAGGAAGAAAGCATTTCTCTGTGTATTTAGCGCACAGCGTAATCTCAACCGGAAACCATGGTCCACCTGGAGGACTGCATCGGGCACTACAGTATTTTACCCAGAACAGAGTGCCAATCCATATCTGGGCACACAGTCATAGATACATTCACACACACCCAAACTTACACACACACCAGATTAATTTATTTGTATAGCACTTTTAACAACTGATGTTGTCACAAGGCAGATTTACAGAAACATGATCACAGGACAAAGAATCAGGAAAAACATTAAACATAGAAAATACAGAATACAGAACCCCCAGTGAAAAACTCCCTCAGAGCTGCAGGAGGAGGAAGAAGAACCCGTGGGAGGACCAAGACTCACATATAAGGGGGGACCATTCTACCACTGATCAAATGGCTTTTAAATTCTTTTTAAAAAATCTTTATACATCCAAATAGGTTTTATATATTCAGGAGTTAAATTGAATATCCAAATTGTGGGAGGAAACCAGTGACCGCAGAGGAAACTAACGCAGACACAGGGAGAACATGGAAACTCCACCCAGATAAGGACTTGAACCCAACTCCCAAGTGCTGGGAGGCAAATGTGCTAACCACTAAACCACTGTGCTGCCCATCAATATTGATATGTATTGATTTGGGTCATTGTATCACTGTTTTACTGCTGAATCCAGATCTTATGTGTGTTTTATTGATTAGGTGAGTTTTTACACTCCTAGTGTGTGAATTTAACTGTGTAACTCGTCTGTTGTACTTTTCTCTCCTTCTCTCTGCAGGCTGGAGAACTGCAGTATTACAAGAGAAGACTGTGCTGCTCTGGTTTCAGCTCTGAAATTAAACCCCTCCCACCTGAGAGAACTGAATCTGAACTGCAATAAACCAGGAGATTCAGGAGTGAAGCTGCTCTCTGATCTACTGAAGGATCCTCACTTTAAACTGGAGAAACTACAGTGAGTTACTGACTGACACACACACACACACACACACACACTCTCACACACACTCACACACACACACTCTCTCTCACACACACACACACACACACACACACTCACACATACACACACTCTCACACACTCACACACTCTCACACACACACACACACACACACACACTCTCACACACACTGTACACACACACACTCACACACTATACACACACTCACACACTATACACACACACTCACACACTCACACACACACACTCTCACACACACACACCTACACACTCACACACACACACACACCTACACACTCACACACACACACTCACACACACCCACACACACACTCACACACACTCACACACACACACACTCACACACACATACTCACACACACTAACACTCTCACACACACACCCACTCTCACACACACACACACTCACTCACACACACTCACACACAAACACACACTCTCACACTCACACACACACACTCACACACACACTCTCACACACACACACTAACACACACACACTCACACACACACACTCTCACACACACTCACACACACACACTCACTCTCACACACACACACTCACACACACACACTCACACACACACACTCTCACACACACTCACACACAAACACACACACTAACACAGACACACACACACACACTCACACACACACACAAACACACACACTCACACACACTAACACAGACACACACACACACACACTCACACACACATACTCACACACACTAACACT
>NW_026040044.1:660000-740000 GCF_023375975.1 Astyanax mexicanus
CGAATATTCCGGTTCTAAGAGCCGGCTCTTTGAAGTGAACGATTGGAACCGGCTCCACAATGGGAGCCATTTTAGGATCCTATTTGGGAACTGTTCTTTTCCTTCAGTAACTTATCTCGCTGTCCCTCCGCCTCCCTGTCGTTGCGTTTGTGCTCTGTAAGTGCCACAGAGCCGACAGTTTTTTTTTTTCCCAACGTGCTCCACACATCTGACCAATCACATGCAGCTTTCAATTACGTGACGGGGAAACACTAAAAAATGTGTTGTTATGCAGCATTTTTACTCATCACAAGTGCTTAAAAGTGTCAATAATAAAACAAAATGTTAGGTTTAACCTATTAATTATTTAAAGTAAAAAATATATATGAGCCGTTAGAGCCGCATCTCAAAATAGAGCCGAAAATCCCATCACTATCACCGTTTAGTTCGCTGATTCACTCGTATTAGATTCATATTTTCGAAGCTTGCGAATCGACTCCCTCCCATATTCAGCGAACATATTGAGGGAATGAACAACCTGAGCCGATTCTGTTGATTCAATAGTCAGTTCCTTCTATGAGACTCGGTCTGAGTGAGAGCCCCGGATAACAGTCAACTAACTGTTCTGATCGAAGATCAGTGTTTAAAACGAGTCATTTTGTTCAAGAGATGCTGTTTTTATTAAACACATATATATAAATAATGTATGTGTATGTGTGATTTAATATACACACAGATAGATATGTTGCACACCTGCACAACAACCCCATCATGTTTTTATGTTTTATTATTGTTGTTACTGGATATTAGTAAAGCTGCTTTGCAACATCAGTTGTTAAACTCAATACAAATAAATGAATGAACGAATTGGGAATTGGCTGGGCATAAAGGGGCAGCTTACATTGAGTATGATTGTTTGTGTAGCTGATACTTGTGTAATAAAACCCTTTTCTAGCTAGTGCAGGTTCATTCATTAATTAAGATGCTCTTAATTGGACCAAAATATCCTTCACTGGGTTCTGAAACTTATTTCACCTAATTAAAACATTTCAATTCAGAACCGGTTTGCCAAACATTTGATAAAGTGAATCAGAAAAACAAATCAGAAACAGAATAATATTAATGTAAAACTTTACTTCTGAAAGCAATATTATTGACTAAATGACCAGTAATGTCACAGGGAAAAAACAGGTCAGAAATCTTTAACCCCTTAAATACCTTGTGCGGTATATGGGCTACAGGTGTAGGTGATACAAAATCCTGTTTCTCTGCAGTAAAATAACATTTACATTCTGAACATTTTCTACATGACACTGCCTCTTCACTCTACTCCACTTAATATAATAAATAATACTAATAATAATAATAATAATAATAATAATAATAATTCCAAGTTAGTAACAGAAATCAATCCAAATTCTGCATGTTAAAACTAGCAGACATAAAACTTTGGTGGACATGAAATGTTTAATTTGTATTCAAGAAATTTCTTTAGGGGTTTAATGTCCGGCAGACAAATGACAGTCGGGGTTGTTAAGGGGTTTTAACAGAGGGAGTAAAAAAACAAACAAACAAAAAAAAAACTAGTGTTTGGCCAATATCACAACTCCCCTTGGCATGCAGGCAAATAAAAGGAAGCTGAGGATAATAATGTTTTACACATATTTTGTTGCTGGAATTTAGCATGTCATCTGATTGAGGACAGGATGTAGTTATTTATTCAGCTCACTAAACCTAATCTAAACTAACTGGAACAAATGTACTGCATACAATGTAACAAACACATGAAACATGGTGAGAACTGTGGTCCGGACGTTCAGGTGAAAATGCCCTATAAAATGCTGATTATTCAGCAGACCAAAATAAATGCATAAAAAAATAAAATAAAAATAAAAAAACAGTAAAAATATGCATGTACTGAGAAATCATAACGGCAGAAATGGCTTATGATTGGATTATTGCATACGTTCAAGGATTTGTTTTAGCAAGACTCACTATTCTATTATGGACAAAGTATTTAACATCCCTCCATGTTCTGTGTTTTAAGGCACTCTCAGTCTCAGTACATTTTAAACAGTCAGCTTTTCCAGGGACCTGGTGCCTCTCGATGAATACAGCTAAATGTTTTAAAACCGCAGCCTGCTCCTCCTCACTCCATCCACGCCTCCTAGGTTGAGATCTCCCTGAAAGCAACAGCAAAGTGAAGTTTAGAGAAATCACAACATTTTCCTAGATGATTTTTTCATTATATAATGTAAGAATGGTGCAATACCTAAATAACATCTGGATAACAGTGTTACAGAGCAAAATAACAATCCAGTAATAAACTGACTAATCTATAACCAGGGTTCATACACCTTTAACAAGGTAAAAATCAAGCACTTTTCAAGGCCCATTTTCAAGTTTTTCCAGCACCTTTCAGCTGTCATGAGTTAATGATAAAGATGATCTCAAAACTGCGATTCAGCGATAATCAATATATCTCAAAACTATTCCACACTTCACAGCAACTATACTACTGAGAAAAATAGCAGGAATTATGCATTTATTTGTGTCAGATTTACACAATTTAAACACCACTAGGCAAATAACTTTCAATATTTTTGTTTTACTGAAAATGTAGAGGTGGGTAACCCAGGTCCGGAAAGTAAAATGCCACCCAGGCCTATCTACCATCCCCCTGAATGTTAAAATTTAAGCATTTTCCAGGATTTCAAGCACCCATATGATCCCTGTATAACAAAGTGTTTCAAGCAGCCAGAGTTGACATGCAGGCAAAGTGCACCTAAACCTCTTTAGTTCACCAGTCTTCTTATGAAGAGCCATGAGACATCATGTTTTCCATTCAAGCAACCAGAATCATGTGTCATATTGCTAACTATTTCTTTACAGACTGAGATTAAAAGGTAAAAACATCTGGACCATCAGTGCTTCTCTTAAATGGACTGAAATAATTTATATTGAGAAAGCTGAAACTCACTGCGCTCTGCCATCAGCCCTGCCTTCCTCTTCTGCATGCTGGTCATGGCGCCAGAGCTAGAGACACCATCACCCTCTGTAAAAAAAAAAAATAAATAAACAAAATTTATATAGATCATTTTTAGTACACCAACTTTTCTAATACATTTTAAAACCCACAATAAAAAGGTACTGATTCATAGATGATGGAGGGACAGAAGAAGAAAATAACTTTTTTTTTTACATTACACACCAACATCTTTGGGACATCAAACGGTTGATGTCTTTTGTCCACAGAGTGAGAAATAGCACTAAATATCTCATTAACTCCATCACTCTGGATTTTAAGCTGTAGCCAGAAAACAACTGTTCTCAGGAGAACAGCTTTTCTGATCTATTGTCTGTAGAACTGACTGTGCTACAAACATAAGCCATCATTTTAGCGTGATAAAGGCTGACCATTCTGGCTCTCTCTCGTGTATTTTATAATAAATACAATATCCTCATGTGTTAATATTTTTTTGGGTTCATATTGTATATGTACACTTTTTATAGCATACACTTCACCACAGTCAGGGTACCATTTAGGGTCTTACCCTTACCAAAATTTCCCCTCGGGGACCAATAAAAGTATCTATCTATCTATCTATCTATCTATCTGAAGTCAGACTATGTTGAAATGTATTCAGAAAGGATTAAATATATAATAATAAAATATTATATATTATTGTGTAAATCAGTGGTTCTTCAGCATTATTGTCTTACCATAGGCATAATAACTTACCGGGCTGTTCTATCTGCTTCTTCTTCTGCTGATTACTAGAGCCAGATTCACAATTTTTGTTCACTGTAAAAAGAGAAACAATTTTATTTGCATTCCAAAAGGTTCAAATGCAGTTCATGGATGTTTACTTAATGTACTTTCTATACAGCAGCTGAGAACATCTTACTTTGGTCTGTTTTTTATTCAGTAAATTAATTCACTGCACGAAAAACACCTTCTGATAATATGAAGCTCATGTTTATTCGTATAAACTACACTTACCATCCATTTCTATAAATTCACGGTCATCTTCATCATCCACTTCTTTCCTTCTCCTCTGCGGTCTTTCCTTCTCTGGCGAGTCAAATCCTAAAATAAATAATAAAATCAAAATGAACCCCCAAAAGAGAATTAGTACATGCCTTGTGTGTGTTTCAAGTTTCTCTTCCCATCATGACGATAGTAAAGACACAGCCTAAATTAAGCTACACGGTGCATGATTAATGGCACGTCTACAGATCACTAAAATAAGGCCTTAAATCTCTTTGAGAACATATACTGATTGGTGTAAATATTCATTATTCTCAAACACAGTGGAACACATTCACAATATGCACAGAAACAGCTAGACTAAACAGTGTCAATGTAACACTAGCCATTTTCCCAGATCAGAATTCCAGTCACTTTTGCTTGCATGATGTGGTGCTACCCTGCTTTTGTCACATCTACATTAAATTTCAGAGCAGTGTGAAAAATATACCACGTTAACTAGGCTGATCGTTAATGTGCCTCCGAGTCACTTCAAATCAAATTAATTTAAATATATTTTCTATTATATGTAGAAAAATGTGTCAGTAACATTCAATCAAATATTAATATTCTTTCATCTAACAGCTAATTATACTTTAATCTGTTAGAAATGTATATAATCAGATGGGGCAAAATATGTTTTTAATTTAGCCACAGTAACTGATGTATTTTTCTGTGGCCCATTATGTGTACTTCATACCATTTCAATAAATACACACTAAAACTCACCAGGATCTTCTGTCAGCTTTCTCTTAACCCCGGTGCAGGTGCCACCATCATCAGCATCTGTGATAAACAAAAAAACATTATAAAATATATAAATATATAAATAAACACACATACATACAAACACATATATACACATACATATACACATTGATACTTTTATAGTCGCAATGAATTGTAATCAAATCTAAAACGTAAGGTGCCTAGAGATTCCCACCCCTAATAGACAAGATAAACTCACCATGAGGCTCCATTCGCCTTTTCTTCTTGATTGTGGCAGTGAAGCCAGATACACCTTCATCATCCTCTGTAAAATAAAAACAATAATAAACTGTTTGTCTGGAATAGCTTATGGCAATTCTGCTGTATATGGAGACATTACAATATCAATGTGCAGATAAAACATTTAACAAAGTTTGTAAATAGCCATCAATTTATTATTACATCATGAACTATGGTACAGGATGATTACAAATTCTGCACACCATGTTACGATGTGTTCAGTGGTGAAACACAAACTAGTGTTTTACCGCTGACATGCTAAAAACTCACCATGAGGTTCCATGCTCACTACTGGTCTGTCTGTCTGTGGGCTGTCAGTTTGTGCCATACTGCTACCTGCAATTTTTCATTACCATTACATTAAGTATCTCATAAAAAGGACTATAAGGATTTACAGAAAGACACAGGTGTTATGGATAATTTCCGATTCATAAGTATTAAATATTTGTAGAGTATAATGAAATACCAAAAACCTAAACACCTAAAATGATAATTAACAGTCTAAACACGTGTATTAATGTGTATAATAACGTATAGGACATTAATAAAAACACATCTTTTACAAAGTAACTGGCATTTAAAGAACCTATTCAAAAGGGTTTAGAATATTAGACAAATATTTTAAATGTATTCAGAAACATACCAGGAAGTGAAAAGTCAAGAGTGTTGAGATTCTGGCCTTTGATGGTCTCCGTGCCTTTCTCCATTGCAAAGAGAAGTTTGCTGATCCTTGACAGCTGAAGTGTTTTATCTGTTTGTCTGTAAAAATCACAGTGCACCCTAATGTCATGTCCCATGAATCTCGCAACTTGCTCCAACTCTTGCTGGTCAAGATTCAGCAGCTGACAAAGTGTAGCAACCTGCTTTCTTAGTTTGGTTGATCTAAGGAGTCCTGGGTTTTCTGCCTTGCTCTCTTCTGAAAATCTCCTCAGACAGTCACAGCCACGAAAGTTTGACATTGCAGAAGGTCTTGCGAAGACAAAAGGGTTCTGATCAGGTACACCAGCTTCTTTTCTTTTTTCTATCAGGAAATCAATTGATGCTTTTGTTCTATCTGGTAGGAGAATTGGCACTTTTCTACCTCTCTTTCCTCTGATTTCTATTCTGGTAAGGGTCTTGCTCAGTTCTTGCTCAAGCGGTGTTAGTGTTTGAAATATATCCCCATTTACTGGGGTCCTGTTTGCGTTCATGTACATGTCTAAGGTCAAGCGGGAGGCCTCACCTTCCCTTCGTCTATTGAATACAATGACCTGTGACAGAAGGCTCTCAGTCAGGTCCTTATAAGCAGACATGTTGATGCCATCTAGCAACTCCCGTTTTGCTTCGTCTTCAACCTTTCTAAGGTGCTCTTGGAGGATCATGACATCTTTAGTCAATGGGATACCGTCATCTTTGTTCCACCTGTTCTCTTCCATTGTTTTGTGTGCATTAAAAGAAACACTGTCTTTCCACTTCTGTTCTAAAAGTTCTTTGAACTTCTTTGCATTCCTTTCAGCCAAGTCATCATCATTTTCCAGAGTCTGGCCAATAAGCACATCAGTCACTCCTTTTAATGAGAAGCCAATTTTGACAGCAGTTGATGCCTTTCTGTATGCATTCTTGCTTGGGCTAAACTGAGAGATCCTTTTAACTGCCTTCAGCAGCACCTGAAACTTGGATACATGGCACAGATCTTCAAGATTTTTAATACTCTTATCAATTTCCTTTGCTGCCACAACGAGTCGACCCAGTTCTCTCATTTTCTGAGAAATGTAACCAGTTGCATTATTTTTCCCACGATTTAGCAGCACATTACCATATTTACAGATCAACGCATCATTCCGTACAGTAAAGGACACAGCATCTTTTTGCATTCCATGAATGACATTCTCCAATGCCTCCGAGGTCTCCGAAATGGGTAGCAGGCTTGAAGATGCTTTCTGAACTCTACTGTTGCTCTTTTTCTCAGCATCTTTCCCAGGATCATTTTTAGCTCTGCAAGTTCCCTGATGTTTCCAAAGATCACTTTTCACAAACATGGCGTAGCAGTACTGGCAAGGAAGGTAATTATCGACAGAAGCTTCAAAAGAAGGTTGTTTCCACGTCACTATTTCCCCATGGCCACTCTTAAGGACTTCTAAGTTATGTTTATAGTCACCTTTATTCCGCAGCCCCTCTAATAGATCCTTTCTTTTCTTCGATCCTAAGGGGAAGCTGAACGCATAAGCCACCTCTCTGACATCCATATGGGCACGTTCCAAATGCCTGCTTAACTTCTTGTTTGACTTTCCACAGTAGAGGCAGTAATGGTTTTTGTCCCACTTTCGTTTACCATTTAGATTTTTTTTGCAAACCTTCACAGTTATATTCGAAGCTGTGGTTTTTTTTGGACTCTGTTTTCTGGACTTGTCTGTTCTTCTGTTTGTTCTAATAGACTTGTTTTTGTTATCACTTTTGGTTCCCTTTGGTTTTCTGGACTTGTCTGTTCTTCTGTTTGTTCTAATAGACTTGTTTTTGTCGTCATCACCATTGGTTCTTGTTTTCCTCGTTTGTTTTTTGCACTTGTCTGGACTTGTGTTTGTTCTATTGAAC
This sequence comes from Astyanax mexicanus, assembly GCF_023375975.1. Classification (NCBI taxonomy): domain Eukaryota; kingdom Metazoa; phylum Chordata; class Actinopteri; order Characiformes; family Acestrorhamphidae; genus Astyanax; species Astyanax mexicanus. Next base: position 667,589 of record NW_026040044.1, read on the forward strand.
TGTTGGTCATTATCCAAATTTTCATCACTACTGCAAACCTCACTGTCATCAGTACTACTGGATGATGGCTTGTAGTCAGCATCTGAGTATGCAGAATTAATGGACTCCTCAGAACTTGAGTGAAACTATAAGTAAAGAAAAATATTGAACAAAAGCTAAAACATCTAATCAAACCAACAGGACAGCAATACTCCCCTTGACTCTCCCTTTCACCTGTTTAATCTCTTCAAAGTCTACTATTTAACTTCAGAAATACTAAAGGAATTATTCACTCTAAAAAATCTCTATAGTATAACCCAGATGTATTTAATCAGGCAAGACATATTTTGAAGAACAGATTTAGCTGCATGTTACTAGAGCTCTGAAGCTAGCATTACTCACAAAAACTATCCTAAGGAGTAACGTTTCTGCAATAAAAACACACATCACCAAAACTTCTCAATTAGTTCACTACAGTATGATTTACTGTGAAATGTTAAAATAATAAGACTTGTGTAGCTAAATGTGACCAGCATCTTAGACAACCAACTCAGGAGCAACTATGATGACTGTCATACACAGGAGACATCTGATCCAAGATCTACTGGCTCTGCTGCTGTCTCAAGTGTCTTATAGAGGTCAAACGTTAAACAAAAATACTTGAGTCCTAAAATCACACTGAGAAATCTGTGAGCCAATAATTAAGGTCAGCATGCTGTGGGAACATGATGACCGATGTTTTGGTGAATAATTCTTATAGAAACAGCTGGACTCTTTAGATGACTTGAGTTGCATTGTTAGCATTGACAGACTTGCAGTTCCAGTTCCATACTAAGGAAACTCTAAACATGTCTTGGTGAATTGACATTTAAGTAAAGTTTAAACAGTTTAAACAATATAATTTCTGGATGAACAACTCCTACGGTAACAGGATGCATTATTAAAATGACAAAATATATACCTGCTCAGCCTCCAATGCCATTTTTCTGTAGTTGTTGAATCTGCAAAACAATATAAGGAGTAAGCAATACTGCACAGTGAAAAGGAAAACAAGCAATATACATAAACCACTATAGCAATTGTTTGAGAACTGACTGACATGGTTTTACACCAGCTTATCTATTAGTCTTTTAATCTAATCTAATTAACCTAAATTTACACATATGGAGATATGAAAGCAGAAATATAGGATTTCAGAAATATAGGATATCAAGATTTTTCCTGTGGAAAAAATATATTTCACACTTCTACTCAGTGATAAAACTCCTGCATACAGACTGCAATTTAAAAGCTCCTCCATAGAAAAACAGTACTGTAGATGATTCAGCCTGTAATTTTCTCAGAGGACGTCTGAGAAACATGTACATGATCGTTCTGAACGGGAGTAAAATCACAGAGGATAAAAACCCCCATAAAAAAGAAAATTACCCAGAACCCCCTAAAATACTAATCCCGTCGTCCAGATAGGATTTAAAAAGTTAAAGTAGGGGGGATGGGAATCAGAGTTAGAGTAAGGGGGGGGTGAGAAAGCAGACTTAGGGTGAAGGGAGGGTGAAAAAGCAGAGTTAGAGTGAAGGGGGGGTGAAAAAGCAGAGTTAGGGTGAAGGGGGCGGTGAAAGCAGAGTTAGAGTTGGGGGGTGAGAAAGCAGAGTTAGGGTGAAGTGGGGGGTGAAAACAGGGTTAGAGTAAAGGGGGGGGGTGAAAGCAGGGTTAAGAGTAAAGGGGGGGGTGAAAGCAGAGTTAGAGTGAAGTGGGGGGTGAAAGCAGGGTTAGAGTAAAGGGGGGGGGGTGAAAGCAGGGTTAAGAGTAAAGGGGGGGTGAAAGCAGGGTTAGAGTAAAGGGGGGGGGGGGGGTGAAAGCAGAGTTAGAGTGAAGGGGGGTGAAAGCATGGTTAGAGTAAAGGGGGGCTGAAAGCAGGGTTAGAGTGAAGGGAGGGGTGAAAGCAGGGTTAGAGTGAAGGGGGGGGTGAAAGCAGGGTTAAAAGTAAAGGGGGGGGGTGAAAGCAGGGTTAGAGTAAAGGGGGGGGTGAAAGCAGAGTTAGAGTGAAGGGGGGGTGAAAGCAGGGTTAAAAGTAAAGGGGGGGGGTGAAAGCAGAGTTAGAGCAAGGGGGGGTGAAAGCAGGGTTAGAGTAAAGGGGGGGTGAAAGCAGGGTTAGAGTGAAGGGGGGTCAAAGCAGGGTTAGAGTAAAGGGGGGGGGTGAAAGCAGAGTTAGAGTGAAGGGGGGGTGAAAGCAGGGTTAAAAGTAAAGGGGGGGGGTGAAAGCAGGGTTAGAGTAAAGGGGGGGGTGAAAGCAGAGTTAGAGTGAAGGGGGGGTGAAAGCAGGTTTAAGAGTAAAGGGGGGGTGAAAGCAGGTTTAAGAGTAAAAGAGGGGTGAAAGCAGGTTTAAGAGTAAGGGGGGGTGAAAGCAGGTTTAAGAGTAAAGGGGGGGTGAAAGCAGGTTTAAGAGTAAAAGAGGGGTGAAAGCAGGTTTAAGAGTAAAGGGGGGGGTGAAAGCAGGTTTAAGAGTAAAGGGGGGGTGAAAGCAGGTTTAAGAGTAAAGGGGGGTGAAAGCAGGTTTAAGAGTAAAGGGGGGTGAAAGCAGGTTTAAGAGTAAAGGGGGGGGGGGTGAAAGCAGGTTTAAGAGTAAAGGGGGGGGGGTGAAAGCAGGTTTAAGAGTAAAGGGGGGTGAAAGCAGGTTTAAGAGTAAAGGGGGGGGTGAAAGCAGGTTTAAGAGTAAAGGGGGGTGAAAGCAGGTTTAAGAGTAAAGGGGGGGTGAAAGCAGGTTTAAGAGTAAAAGAGGGGTGAAAGCAGGTTTAAGAGTAAAGGGGGGGGGTGAAAGCAGTTTTAAGAGTAAAGGGGGGGTGAAAGCAGGTTTAAGAGTAAAAGAGGGGTGAAAGCAGGTTTAAGAGTAAAGGGGGGGGGGGGGTGAAAGCAGGTTTAAGAGTAAAGGGGGGGGTGAAAGCAGGTTTAAGAGTAAAGGGGGGGTGAAAGCAGGTTTAAGAGTAAAAGAGGGGTGAAAGCAGGTTTAAGAGTAAAGGGGGGGGGTGAAAGCAGGTTTAAGAGTAAAGGGGGGGGGTGAAAGCAGGTTTAAGAGTAAAGGGGGGGGGGTGAAAGCAGGTTTAAGAGTAAAGGGGGGGGTGAAAGCAGGTTTAAGAGTAAAGGGGGGTGAAAGCAGGTTTAAGAGTAAAGGGGGGTGAAAGCAGGTTTAAGAGTAAAGGGGGGGTGAAAGCAGGTTTAAGAGTAAAGGGGGGTGAAAGCAGGTTTAAGAGTAAAGGGGGGGGTGAAAGCAGGTTTAAGAGTAAAGGGGGGGGTGAAAGCAGGTTTAAGAGTAAAGGGGGGGTGAAAGCAGGTTTAAGAGTAAGGGGGGGGGGGTGAAAGCAGGTTTAAGAGTAAGGGGGGGGGGGGTGAAAGCAGGTTTAAGAGTAAAGGGGGGGTGAAAGCAGGTTTAAGAGTAAGGGGGGGTGAAAGCAGGTTTAAGAGTAAGGGGGGGTGAGACTGCGTTAGAGTAAAGTGGGGGGATGGGAATCACAGTGAACAAAGGCAGACAAAGCAGAGTTAGAGTAAAGGGGGGGGTGAGACTGAGACTGAGTTAGAGTAAAGTGGGGGGATGGGAATCACAGTGAACAAAGGCAGACAAAGCAGAGTTAGAGTAAAGGGGGGGGGTGAGACTGCGTTAGAGTAAAGTGGGGGGATGGGAATCACAGTGAACAAAGGCAGACAAAGCAGAGTTAGAGTAAAGGGGGGGGGTGAGACTGAGTTAGAGTAAAGTGGGGGGATGGGAATCACAGTGAACAAAGGCAGACAAAGCAGAGTTAGAGTAAAGGGGGGGGTGAGACTGCGTTAGAGTAAAGTGGGGGGATGGGAATCACAGTGAACAAAGGCAGACAAAGCAGAGTTAGAGTAAAGGGGGGGGGGGTGAGACTGAGTTAGAGTAAAGGGGGGGGATGGGAATCAGCGTTAGAGTGAACAAAGGCAGAGAAAGCAGAGTTAGAGTAAAGCAGTTTTTGTACATACTTCATAAAACTACTTAAATACTACTTTCCCCAGGTGTTCATATTTTTTTTTTGCCGACCCTAGCACCGACACACAGCGGAGAACTAACTAACGCTAACTAACCAAAATAGCCTATACAGTTTGCTCTGTTTAACTAATACTAAAGAAACGTGTGTTTACCAAAGACTAACACTTACACCTTTATTTTATCAAGATTACACAGACAATACGTTTAAAAAGCATGATAAGATAAGAGAAACAACGCTCACCTGGTTTTAAAAGCTGGAGTGGTGCCGCAGCTCAAGAGAATGCCTCTGCAACATGTAGAGTGAGTGGCTTTAAAATGGCGGCCTTGATTCGCGATTCGGAGTGCGATTCATTTAAATGAATCGACCCTTTGGTACGCTTCTGTCTTTATTGCTTAACAGCTGTGTATTCCTATTTTTTTGTTCCCCTTAAATAGCGCCGTGGTTGTATGAATGCAGGTTTAAAAGAATCGGTTAGGGAACCAAGCCTCCCCAGTAGGTCTTTAAAAAAAAAATGTATAAAATAAATACCTTTAAAAAATAATAAATAATATAACAAATTAATAAAATAATGTATTCATTTTATAATGAATAAAAAATCATACTATTATAATTAATAATAATAATTAATGTTCATCTGATTTTGTACTCGTCTTTTATATTTGAGAAAAGACAGAGACGCGAATCAGACGACACCATTCGTTTGCCAGTGTTGTGCCTAATTCAGCAGCCCTGTCAGAAAAAAAGCAACCCCTCGCCGCGCACCGTCTTCCTGTCTTTAAACTCAAGAAGATGGCGGGGGTAGTGATTTCGGCACAGCAGAAACACAACAGGCTTCGGCTGTGGCTTTTTTTATATTAGTACAGCTCAAGTCAAAGCAGAAAAATAGGTTGAACACTAAGCATGATCTGCGAGTAACACTGTCTGCTGCAACAAACTTCAAACTCTGATCAGAAGTAAAGTACATGCCCAACTGTCTCACTGACTAAAATAAAAGACTTGTTAGGTATAAGAATCTTGTTTTGTAGCCTTATTTATTTGATGCAGATTTGATATTTAAATGTATTGTAGTAACCTTTATACATGCAGATGGCATGGTCCTCCTCAGTTTCTTGCTAATGTACTCTGAATGCAGAGACATGTAGAGCAGTAAAATATTTAATTGTGTGGCCTTATTTATATTGTGTTGTTTTGATATTTAATTGTATTGTAGATACTTTTATGTTTGAATGCATACATATGTTTAAATTGTTTTTTGAAGGCCATTTATCAAAACTAAATTTGTTTGGTTTATTATTCTATACAATTGGGTACACATAGAAAACATCAAAATATGTCTAGACCTCTGGGACTGCATAAGTGTGGCTACTTAAAACTGAAATGAAACCTGAGATGTCCAACATGTGCTCCAAGTATCAAAACCATGGCACAGAAAAAAATATCATAAATGTACCTAACAGAAAAGTGCTGGCATTGGCATCATGGGGTTGAAAATACTCGTTGTTTTCTACCACATTTATTACCACAATGTAAAGGTATTAATAAAATTCTATGTTGAAAATGAGGCACAGAATTGGCTCTGAGCAAATCCTCAGAGCCGCTGCCCTTTATTTTATGCCCAGCCAATACAATTCAAGAGAGTGTACATTTGATTATCCCACAGCAAAACACAGTTAACGTAGTCACATGTATTTATATAGAGTTTTTAACAACTGATGTTGTTTTAAAGCAGATTTATTGACATCCAGTAACAACACAAAAACATGATGGATAAAACACAAAAACATGAGTTGTACACGTACATAACTTCTATATAGCTAGATAAGTACTATTATTAACCCTTTGAAAACCAGGTCAGTTTTTAAGAATGTATTTGTAGTTTACACTACCTTTATCTTTCTATATATTACAAAGCATTTATAGGAGACAGTCACATGTCAGATATTATTTTCAGGAGATTCTATTCTAGTCAAATATATCTTATATTCACCTGTAAATTAAGGCTGGCCCGAATAGCGTTTTTTGAGCTCGGGATATTCGGCTTTGTAGCGAATATTCAAATATTCGTTAAAAAAGCCGTATTAAAAACGAATTAAAGTACGAAAAAGTGCAAATCACGGCCCCCTTAATATATTGCAAAATTTTCCACGGACACCGGGCCCCGAAAAAAAAATCCCCATCCCTTTCCTCACGGGTCGGACACAAGGTTTAAGAAAATGGTCTGTGATAGATGTCTGTTTTTTTTAATTCACACTGTTCTTATTTCTCATTAAATATCTACTAGAAGCAGATTAAATCTGTACAGCATAATTTATTTCACTGCAGTCCTGAATATATGGAGTGCATTATGTCTCCTTATGTTGTGCTGTGTGCTCGGACTGCACTGCCTGCTCTGGTGTTTTCACCCCGTTTTTTTTTTGGTGTTTTCACCCCGGAATGTCTACTTCCCCACATCATGGCTTTTGTGTTTTCACACCTAAGCTATTTGCTTAAAACAAAAAACAAATATATATATATATATATATATATATATATATATATATATATATATATATATATATATATATATATATATATATATATATATTAGAGTAGAGGAAAGTCATTGTAAATTATGTTACTGTTCTTGGTGTATTTCGGTTTAATGATTGTGCAGTTATTAGCCCGATTACTGATTTTGTGTTTTTGCACTTGGGCTATAAGCTCAATATAAAATAGTTCGTTTGTTTAGAAATTACTTTATATTCTTAAACCATGTTAAATTATATTAGATTATAGGAAATTCATTCAGACATCATTCTTTACATTTTAATTATTACACTACAACCGTCAAGCTGTCTCTGCTCCTCCAATTAAATTTTCCAATTAAATCCACATTAATTTAGTAGAGCATTAAACTAAAAATCTGAGATGTATGTGCTATATGTATATGTATGTGTATGTATATGTATGCTATCTCTGCCCCCAAAACTGTCCAATATCTTGCTTAACAGACGCGCCAAATCCCCCGCGATCACGCGAGGTGCAGCGCACTGATGAATTCATGGTTGAGCTATTAACGCGCAGATAAGCTGTAACTGGTGAAACATCACAAAAATCACAATGTGATTTCTTACATTAAAACAGACCATTTTCTTTCGCCGAACCTGACAGGGCCCGCGGAAAGCGGTGGAAATTCTCGAAATTCCCGGCCCGTGTTCATGCAGCGGGTGATTCAGGCAGATATTTGCGGTTTTTATTAATATTACTTTATTGTTCTATTCTTTTGCTGAGTTTTTCGTTTTTGATCTTTTGAAATTCGTTAGATTAGATTGTATTGGGCTTAGTTTAGTTGGTTATTTTCCAATTTCATATTTATTTTTCTGTCTATTATTAAATTTCGTTATTGATTTTTCACTATTTTTAAGAGCAGGCCTTATTTGCCTCACGGATAAATACTTTGACTTTTATTTCGCCAGAAGAGACTTGAGACTTGACTCGGACTCCTCACCAAAGACTTGGGAGCATCTCTGCCTCTCTTATAACGCCATTAACCTGAACAGAAGTGTGATTTTAGAGTGAGGTGGAGCTCTGGAAAGGGAAAAAAAAACGAATATCCGAATACCCGAATGTTCGGGTCCAGCCCTACTGTAAATAATTTTTTTTGGTATTTGCAATAATTCTACCATGTTTTGATCAATAACCTGCAATGTTTGGGTTTTCTTTTGGTTATCAGGAATATGAAACAGTTTACAGCTTACAAATTTTACTGTAAAAAGATAATATATGGTGTTCTTGGGCTGTAAGTGCAATGATTTTGTTTATGCCTTATTTATAATCAATATCCCTGCTAAAAAAAATCAGTTCAAGATCAGCTGGTCATCCAGACAAAATGTAGCTGGCTAAACTAACCAGCATATGTTTTTCTGAATGACCAGCTGGTCTTGTGCTGGATTTATAGCAGGGATAAATTGCTACATGATCCGTGATTTACAATACATGAAAGACGTCCATATAAAATAAAGAAATCTCAATTTATTACCTTGTGTGTATTTTATATGGCTGTCAGTATAACACATAGCCTCTGAGTACGTCTAAATATAGACTCGATTCAGTCATATGTTCAGTATGATGATTCAGTATAAATACAGTTAATAAAATGAATAAAGTTAATAAAAACAGCATCTCTTGAACAAAATGACTCGTTTTAAACACTGATCTTTGATCAGAACAGTTAGTTGACTGTTATCCGGGGCTCTCACTCAGACCGAGTCTCATAGAAGGAACTGACTATTGAATCAACAGAGTCGGCTCAGGTTGTTCATTCCCTCAATATGTTCGCTGAATATGGGAGCGAGTCGATTCGCAAGCTTCGAAAATATGAATATGAATCAGCGAACTAAACGGTGATAGTGATGGGATTTTCGGCTCTATTTTGAGATGCGGCTCTAACGGCTCATATATATTTCTTACTTTAAATAATTAATAGGTTAAACCTAACATTTTGTTTTATTATTGACACTTTTAAGCACTTGTGATGAGTAAAAATGCTGCATAACAACACATTTTTTAGTGTTTCCCCGTCACGTAATTGAAAGCTGCATGTGATTGGTCAGATGGGTGGGGCACGTTGGAAAAAAAAAACTGTCGGCTCTGTGGCACTTACAGAGCACAAACGCAACGACAGGGAGGCGGAGGGACAGCGAGATACTGAAGGAAAAGAACAGTTCCCAAATAGGATCCTAAAATGGCTCCCATTGTGGAGCCGGTTCCAATCGTTCACTTCAAAGAGCCGGCTCTTAGAACCGGAATATTCGCGAACGACACATCGCTAAACGGTGAACGAGCGCCGCGGACTAAACTTTTAAACGGAAGAAACTTTGCTGTAACGGACGGGTTACAGCCACTTTCGGGTGTTTACTGGAAGAGCCGCTGCTGCTTTGTTACTGAATGGACCTGTCGGCAGTGTAAAGCCGTTTTCATCGCTACAGCTTCTATTAAAGGTAAGATAAACTGTATTTAATGGCCGCCGCTGCGCAGTCTGAGCTGGGGGACCCTGACCGCCGTGTTTGGGTAGCTGTGTGCGGTCAGCAGCGGCGCTGACCCTGTGTTTGGGTAGCTGTGTGGTCAGCAGCGGCGCTGACCCTGTGTTTGGGTAGCTGTGTGGTCAGCAGCGGCGCTGACCCTGTGTTTGGGTAGCTGTGTGGTCAGCAGCGGCGCTGACCCTGTGTTTGGGTAGCTGTGCGGTCAGCAGCGGCGCTGACCCTGTGTTTGGGTAACTGTGTGGTCAGCAGCAGCGCTGACCCTGTGTTCGGGTAACTGTGTGGTCAGTACACGGTAACTTAGCAGTGCAGGCCGCGTGTTTGATTGGTCTAATACCTGGCCACGGTGGTGTTGGTGAACTGGTTTAACTGGGGTCAGTGTTAATGTGTATTATTATTATCCCGCCGCGGGCTCGCGGGGGAATTTTGAACGCGCTCCGGTCCAACGCGGGTAAAGCGCCGTGCTTTAACGGACGGAGGATTTAGCCTATCATAAACGCTGTTTCTGCAGATCAGACGTTCACTGAGACCATTTCTAGAACCGGATTGGATGGCACCTGTAGATATTCGGTCGCTATTCGTCAGACAGACTTGTAGGCGGGCTTCTTCTTCTCCGCGTAATGGCCTAGTGAAGCGCTAGCGGCTATGCTAACCGCTGACCCGCGCAGTTGAAGTGAGAGGCTGTCCGGGATTGTATTGTTGTCTGTGTGAAAGCTGGAGGGTATTTCGGCAGTTGGATGAATCCTCGGTTACCTGGAGATATTTAGTAGTATATATCTGATTTTTGAATAATGCAAATACATGTATATCTACTCTCTAGCCTGTGAACTGCCTGGAAACAGTGTCTGAATTTTTCATTGGTCCAAAAAACCGGACCAATAAGAAAAATGGATTAGCTTTCCACGCCCCCTCTAATAATCTGAGTGCTGCGCTCATCAGGAGCCTACAGGGGCGCTAGTGAGCATGTGTGTTTATGTCTAAAAACCCATATTTAGCATGAAATGAGGACCATGCTGAAAATTGGTCAGGAGCATCAGGAGGCTATAAGGAGGCGATTGCAATGAAAAACGAGTGAGGACCGGCAAAATGTCCTCACTTCCCGAAAATGTCCTCACTCGAAAGGTCTAAAACTTGCGGTGGTCCTCACAAGTATAGCATTGTAAACACACACTCACACACACTCTCACACACACACACACTCACACACCTACACACTCACACACACACACACACACACACACACACACACTCACACACACCCACACACACTCACACACACACACACACACACACACACTCTCACACACTCACACACAAACACAACTCACACACACACATAAAAAACTCACACACTAACACACACACGCTGTGTGTCTCTCTTTCTCCCCCTGTCTCTCTCTCTCCCCTGTCCCTTTCTCCCCGCCTCTCTCCCCTCTGTTCTCTGTCTCTTTCTGCCCTGTCTCTCTTTTTTTAGTGTCCCATAATTTCTGAATAGAGGTTGTAGATATGTTACTGTTAGGTATAAAATGATGATTGTTTTTGTGCTGGTTGATGAGGGGGCTCAGCTGCAGTTACCTCAGTGAATATGGGGGACATTAGATGTGTTGTAAACAGTGGGCTGTAGTGGAGGTAGGACAGATGGAGCTAGCTGTGGTATAGAAAGACTCCTCCTCAGGATTCCTTCACTCACATTTAAACAGTTTGATCTACATGATCTACTGATGCTACAAAAGTATGAAGGGGGAAATCACACAGGACTGTACAAACACTACTGTGTTAATTAAAGCTTCTTCCCACACACCATCACACTCATGAACAGCTGAACACTACACCACATTTCTGGATATAGTTTATTACATACTAATGACTTTTACACCCAAAACACAATCCATATCAAATACATCCTGTCTCACTCTGTTCACTCTGTTCTTCTGTACTGCACTTTTATTTATCCTGAGACAATGTCTCAAAACACTTATTGTCTTATTAGTGTTTTCTCTGTTGTTCTATTTATATAGCTAATTTACTCTGCACTGTGTCCTTTTCTGCTGCACTCAGCACTTTATTGTAATATACAATTCTGCATATGTAAGGTTACAGGTTTGTGTGTGCCTGTCCGTTTGTGTGCGTGTGTGTGTGTGTGTGTGTGTGTGTGTGTGAGCATACGTGGCCAATAAAACCTGATTCTGGTTCTGAAAGATGGAGGGAGCTGAGTGTCAGACAGACCTACAAACAGACTTTTTTATTTTTAGTAAGGTATAATGACCGTAATAATAATAATAATAATAATAAGTAAAAATACGCGTAAAATAGATAACAAATAAATCAAACCAGTGAAGAGAAAAACAAACAATTAGTCAAACAAACAAACAATCCCCCTAACAAACAAGCAACATGCTCACACACACGCTCATTCAAATTATCAGACGTGAAGGAGTGTGAGTTAGGTACAGTAGATCAACTGTGATCCATTTCTCACTATTTTAATGACTAATAAGATATAAAATAGTTTAGGCTTATTTTCACCAAATACAGCAGGTATTCAAACGGGTTCTATACTTTTTTCTCTCTTTTTTATGTAATGAGAGAATTTACTTCATAAACACCCTGTTCTTTTTCCTCCTAATTTATTTTATTTAAAAACCAAACCCAATAAAATACAATTAGTTTTACAATCCATGTATCATTATTAAATTTATATACAGGTGTTGGAAAATGAAACTGAAACACCTGTTATTTTAGTGTGGGATTTTAGGTTTCTAAATTGGAGCAGCCTGGTGTTCAATCTTCATTAATTGCACATTGCACCAGTAAGAGCAGAGTGTGAAGGTTCAATTAGCAGGGTAAGAGCACAGTTCTGCTCCAAATATTGCAAAGCACACAACATTATGGGAGACATACCAGAGTTCAAAAGAGGACAAATTGTTGGTGAACATCTTTTAATTTCACAGTCTGATCTGGATATTTTAGTATTGACTGAATCCTGGCTTAAGCAAACTGTCACAGACTCTGAAGTAACAGATTACCATCTCTACAGAGCAGACAGGAAAACAAGGGGTGGGGGTGTGGCTATTTAAAAAAAATTAAACACACTATCCAAGGAAGCCTGTTTTGAACTGTTAGCTCTGCAAGTGTGTGTTTAGGACGCAATAACAGTTTTGTGGTTGCTGGTGTTTATAGACCTCCTTCTGCTCCCTCTCATTCTATAGATGAGTTAGCTGGGCTTTTATCTCTATACACTGATTCAGAAATGCTGATCCTAGGTGATTTTAATCTGAACTGGTTAACTAATGCATCCCGTCATCTAAGAGAAGTGTGTGGTAATCTGTCGCTTAAACAACTAATTACTGACCCAACACAACCAAACTTGCATGACCCCACCAAGTTAACCTTAATAGATTTAATTTGATCAAATAGATCTGACAGAATTACCACTACAGGTGTATTTGACCCTGGTATAAGTGACCACTGTCCTATCGGATGCATTAGGGACTCCAGCATAAAGAAGTCTGGCTCTCGGATAATGGTTAGGAGAGATCTTAAACATTTTAATGATCAAGCTTTTTTAAATGATCTAGTGCTCAGCAACATTCACTATACCTCAGAAATCCTGGATGTTGACTTGGCACTAGATTATTTTATCCAAACATTTCTAGCAGTGGTAAAAAAGCATGCCCCCTATAAAAGCATGAGAATACGTGATAGATCTAACCCCTGGATGACTAATGAAATATTTTCCTTTCTAAATGCTAGGATCAAATCATGGACCTCTGCTAGAAAAGTGGTGATAGAGATCAATGGCTTATTTTTAGGCAGTTAAGGAATAAATGTACCTCTCACATTAGAAAGGCTAAAGCAGAATACTATATGGATCAATTCTCAAAATCTGCTTCAAACCCTGTCAATTTTTGGAAAGTTGTTAATTCACTTAAAAACAAATCAGAGCTTACTCCCACCCAGATTTTAGTAAATAATCACCAGATTTCTGACCAAAGAGAGCTTTACCAAACATTTAATAATCATTTTTTAGCAGCTGAACATGTATTTGATAAAATGAATATAGTAATACCAAACAATGAAACACATACGCCACCTGCTGTAAGCCATGGTCTCTTTACCATCCACCCTTTCCCTCATCATATAGTAGCTAAAGCCCTCAGCACTATTAACACAAAAAAAGCACAGGAGAGTAAAGACTATACCCTTCTTTCTGAAGCTTGCATCTCCAGTCATTTTAAAACAGATCACATATATTTATAATCTCTCCATTTTATCAAGCAGAATTCCCAGGATCTGGAAAATAGCCCAAGTAATTCCACTCCACAAAGGAGGTGACATTGTAGATCTCAACAACTTTAGACCAATCTCTAAACTGTTATGCCTAGCTAAAATTTTAGAATCCCTAGTGAATGACCAACTCAAGACATTTCTCAGTGTAAACTCAATCCTATCAGAACATCAATCTGGTTTTAGAGAGAGGCACAGCACAATTACTGCTACTACTCTGATCCTTGATGATCTTTTAACCTCCATTGATCGAAAGAAACACTGTGCAGCCATTTTCATTGATCTCTCTAAAGCTTTTGATACAGTTGATCATTCTCTACTTTTAAAAAGTCTACAAACACCGGCTTCGACCACAATGCTCTAGAATGGTTTAGAAATGACTTATCTCATAGAAAGCAGTGTGTGGTCCTGGGATAATGTAGATCAGAACTGCTACCCGTCTCTAAAGGTGTCCCACAAGGATCAATCCTTGGCACAATATTATTTAATACATACATTAATGATATTGTCACCTCCATTGTTGACTGTAAAATACATTTATATGCTGATGCCACAATTTTATATTGCTCAGCTCAGCTGATCACATTAGTGCGGCAGTAGATAAACTGCAGCACAAGTTTAATGCCGTACAGGCTGCCTTTTATAACCATAAACTTGTTTTAAATGCTGAGAAAACCAAATACATGCTGTTTTCCAGATCGTTTAACATTGATTTTAATACTCTTAAAATTACAAATTTGAAGGGTTCTATTATGGAAAGAGTTAATGAATATGATTACCTTGGCATATGGCTATATGACAAACTTACTTTAAGCATCATATTAACAAGCTTTCAGGTAAGCTAAGGCAAAAACTCGGCTTCCTATATAGAAATAAATTATGCTTCCCAACAAACACAAGAAAAAACATTGTAGAAGCAAAGTTTTTATCTATGCTAGATTATGGTGATGTGAATTATAGACATGCATCAACAACTACACTCAAACCACTAGATTCTGTGCATCATGCAGCACTAAGATTCATTACTGGTGACCCGTATAGTGCACATCACTGTTCACTCTATGAAAAAGTCGGATGATCTTCTCTTGCTGTGCGTCAGGAAACACATTGGTTTATTTTCATTTTTAAAGCACTTTCTCACCATATGCCACCGTACATCTCACAAAAACTTATTTAAAATAACACAACCTACCAGACTCGCTCCAGTGACTGGATCACCCTTCAGGTACCGAGAGTTTTAACTGAACTGGGAACATCTGCTGATCACTGGAGTCACTAAATCATTTTAAACTCCTCGTCTCTAACCACCTTCAGACAGCCTGTCACTGTTTTAGCTCATTTTAGATTTTTATTGTATTGTTATTATTCATTTTATGATGTTTTTTATGATCTTTGGTATCTTTATTTATTTTTTTAATTTTTTAGTTAACTTTTGAGCTTTTAATGTTGGTTTGTTTTGGCTGTTTTTTTCACATTTCTTTTTTTTATTGATTTTAGGTATTATTTAGGTATTATTTTACTCTTTTATGTGTGTAATTTATTCATCTGTAGTTCAATTTTTATTCGTTCTATTACCTTTCTTGTTCCTTTGATTTTATGAGTCTTACTCTTAAATTATTATTGTTTTATATCTTAACATTATTTTTTTATAATTATCTTATGTTTCTTTTTAAAATGCTGTTTTTAAATGTTTTAGTACTTATCTTATTCTGTTTACATTTGTTGTTGTTGTTGTCAATCCCTTCTATGTAATTGCTCAGCTACATTGTAAACGAGGGCCACCCTCAATGTACTCCGAGTTTAAATAAAGGTTGATTGATTGATTGATTGATTGATTGATGGAGCATCTGTGACCAAGACAGCAAGTCTTTGTGTTGTATCAAGAGCCACGGTATCCAGGGTAATGTCAGCATACCACCAAGAAGCACAAACCACATCCAACAGGATTAACACGGACGCTGCAAGAGGAAGCTGTCTGGAAGGGATGTTCGGGTGCTAACCTGGATTGTATCCAAAAAACATAAAACCATGGCTGATCAAATCACGCAGAATTCAATGTGCACCTCAACTCTCCTGTTTCCACCAGAACTGTCCGTCACCACAATCAATTATTGTGCTCTAAAACTAGTTTTACCTGTTGCTGTTCTGCTGCATCTGTGGAACACACACACACACACAAACAAACACATCACATCACACACAGGGGATTACATTAATATTAATATTGTATTGATTTGGGTCATTGTATCACTGTTTTACTGCTGAATTCAGATCTTATGTGTGTTTTATTGATTAGGTGAGTTTTTACACTCCTAGTGTGTGAATTTAACTGTGTAACTCGTCTGTTGTACTTTTCTCTCCTTCTCTCTGCAGGCTGGAGTGGTGCAGTATTACAGGAGAAGACTGTGCTGCTCTGGTTTCAGCTCTGAAATTAAACCCCTCCCACCTGAGAGAACTGAATCTGAACTACAATAATCCAGGAGATTCAGGAGTGAAGCTGCTCTCTGATCTACTGAAGGATCCTCACTTTAAACTGGAGAAACTACAGTGAGTGATGTTATTTTAGGTGTTTGTGCTGCATATAGGAATGAGTGCTAATGAAGTAAATATTGAATTTATTAGACTAATAGAACACTATTCAGAATTCACTAATGAATCTAGCTTTGTGTTTGATCTAATAATAGCAGTATAGTGGAGTTATTAGTGAGTCAGTGGTGAGGCGGTGCTGGTAATTCACCATAGCTTGTATCTGAGAGTCAGGTGGTCTGTATCACAGCGTGATCAGGAACTCCCGGGTTTAAAGGAAGGAGGAGTTTTAGTGGTGTTTAAGGGCAGCTGATTGTTGAAACAGTGCAGCAGTGAAAACAGACCTGTGTGTAACAGAGTGGTTTATGGTAATTTACTGTTACTGGGAATGTTGTATCAGCTTCAGTCAGACCAGTTTAACTTTTAAACACAGGATGAAGTTCACAGGCTTCACTTCTCAGTCCAGTGAGAATATCTTACTCTCTACAGCTCATTATTGAAGACAGTCTAAATACAGACAGACCTTTATCTTTAATAACCAATTATATCAGTTTGTTATAGTTCTGATTAGAGCTGAGTGATACGATTATATACTTCATTTGATGATAGAAAAACATCTATCGTTTAGTATTGAGCTCCATCGTCTATATCAAAATACAACAGCCCTGGAAAAGTGAGCAAACCAAAGTTTCCAACGTCAACCTCTCTCCGCTCTCTCTCTCTACCCTGTCTCTCTCTCCAGCCTATCTCTCTCTCACCAGTCTCTCTCCCCCTGTCTCTCTCTTCTCTCTCTTTCTCAGTGTGTGGTTAAAAATAACTGAATTTATAGAAAATGTTCTATATCATGATCTGTGTCGTTACTGGGATATGAAGTTTCCTGTATCAAGATATGAATTCTTGGTCATATCACACAGCCCTAGATCTAATCACACACTTAATTCACCATAGAAAAAGAATATTATATCTGTTATTGAATTTCTTCTATTTTACTAAACAACACAATAACCCAAAGTGCCCGTGAGGTGAGGAGTGTGTGGTAGGTAAAGAGTGTGTGGTAGGTAAGGAGTGTGTGGTAGGTAAGGAGTGTGTGAGGTCAAGAGTGTGTGGTAGGTAAGGAGTGTGTGGTAGGTAAGGAGCAGTGTTGGGAAGTAACGGATTACATGTAACGGGTTACGTAATCAGATTATGAATAACTGTAATCCATTACAGTTACTGCTTCAGTAAGTGGTAACCAGATTACCGTTACTCTGCTAAAATAAATGGATTACATTGCGGTACTTTCTTATTTTTGCTCTTCCAACACTGACAATCACATTCACATAAATCACAACATCAGAATAGTCTGGGCCCTATCGTACACCCCGTGCAAGGCGTGTAGTGTGGCGCGTTGCCATCGTACACTCTGTCAACAGTCTATTTTTACGCCTTGCGCACGAGTCCTTAAAATAGCAATGGATTTCTGAAATATATTAACGCTGATGGGCGTGGTGGTCTGGAAATGACGTGTGTTCAGGTAAGTTTCTGGTGTGTTTCTATCTTGGCGGCGGAAAAACGTGTTGCATTGGGATTGATCCTGTGAAAGGACGTCTAAATTCACCTGTCACTGGCGCACCCAGAACTGAATCACGATCACCCTGCGCTCTGCGCTCCAAAATACCCCATACCATCACTTCCTCACCACAGTAAAAAAAAAAACTTAACCAGAGCCTTCAGCAATCAACTATAAAAATAAAATATACTTAAAAATCTGCATTACAGTTATAGGGAGTTATATTTATGTTCAGTACACAGACTTAATAACTGTAACTTAATTTCAGCAGACAGGGATTCTGCTGTTTGAGAATTTTAACAGATGCTTATTCTCACTCCAATGCTGGAGTTTTAGAAATAAAAAATAAACAGAATGGACAAATCGAATAAACATATTTTTTTAAATCACTTCACTATTATTTAACTAAAAATTCACTTTTATTATTATAATTTTTTTATATATCTGAAAAATAAAGCACATTGTCACCCTAGCCTCTGGGGCTGTCCGCAAATTATATAAAACGTAAAACTTTTAAAATACACAGAAATATAAAGCTATATGTTAGCGTTCGTTTCTTATCACCAGGACAAATTTATTAAAATATTAAATATATTAATTCATTAACGAAAATCTGGTCCAGTGCTCAAAAAAGACCGCAGGCGCGCGTAGCGGATTTGGCAGCGCGCGCGGCGCGGGATTACCTCTGTTTTCTTAAAAAAGTCTTTTAATAAATAAGGTCGTATCAAGTGTAGTAAAATTCATGGTATAAACTCACTATATTTACGGATAATTAATCAAAAGAAATCAGGCAAAATGCGCCTCTCTCTCTTTCTCTCTCTCTTTCTCTCTCTCTTTCTCTCTCTCTCTCTTTCGCAGCGCGGAGCTGAATTCAGCGCAAGGTTACAAATAATATAAACTCAGTTTAGTTAAATAAATTAAGATGAGTGAGGACCTGTAAAGTTAATCAAATATTGTCAAATATAAAGGATAGGTTGAGGTTTTGATGAGCTGTTTCAATTATTTAAAACTGAAACTAACTGAAACTGAAACTTTTATTAATTTAAAATAAAATGTTTTTATTATTCTTCAGAAAGCCTGTGATTGTTTTAAATTAGTTTTTAATACATTTATATTTTATATTATGTATTTTTAATTGATTTTAATTATGTTATTGATCAAATTATATATATATATATATATATATATATATATATATATATATATATATATATATATATTTATATTTTTCCCCATGATTCCCATGTTCTTCGTTTATTCATATAGATTTTATAATTTTTTATCATTCTTATCATTTTACTTTATATTCACTACTATTATTTTTTTCTTCATAAGATATAAATTCTTTATTTTTAACGTATCAATTTTTATGATCTTTTAAAAATGTCCTATTTTTTCTTTTTTACGTATATATTTTAATTGTCTATAGTAAATGTCAGTTTTTATTTCTAATTTTTTAAAAATATGTTTAATCCCTTTTAAACTGTAAATGCTCAGTGGCATTGTAAATGAGGGTCCCTCTCCAGTGTAAATGATGGTTGATTGCTTGATTAATATTCAATGATGCAAACCCAGTTTTTACATAAACAATAAACAGAATAAAGAATAAAATAACATTACTCTTCCCTTATTTGAACAGCGTGAGGCGCAGTCAGTTTATGTGCTCTTAAAATAGGAATGAACAGAAGTCAGAGTGCAGCTGTGTCTTAAAGGGGATGGATACAGACACACTGATTGGTTTATTTCACGTTATGCCCAAAACACACCCATGAATAATTAAGGGAATTAAAACACGCCCTTTGCACCGTTGGAGCTGCGCAAGGCGTATTTTTCACGCCCTCTAGATACCAAAGACACAGGACACGCCCCTAAATCCAGCTGCACAAAGCGCAATTAACTAGTGCGCTCTAGATCGTTAAAATAGGGCCCTCTATGATCAGAATGTTGGTGAGGCGTCACTCACCTCAGACACCCTCACCTGTTTATCAGACAGTGCTAGTCCCCAATGGAGCCTGACGACGAGAGCCTGCCACGCCCTGGCATGGAAATCGACTCGGCGGACATTTTGAATAATTACAAACAAATAAATAATGTTTTTGCTGTGAAATCGCTCTGATATGACAGAGAACACTCCTCCCTGTGTGTGTGTGCAGCGGTGTCTGTGTGAGTGCAGGCAGTGAGACGGGAGGAGGGGCAGACAGCGGCTCCTCACACACATCTTCATATATTTCTGGTTATAAAGCAGTCAAGGAAATGGTTCTGTGATAATCCTGACAAAAAATCCACCTGCAGAAAGTGGCAAACCTGCAAATAGATAGCTTACAGTTGTTGTTATTAATTGTTTGGTTTTTAATGATTTTATCATCAATTTATAGAAGTGTTTCATAAAATTGTTTGATAAAATGGTTTCATAAGTATTTTTATAGGGTGATTAAAACGGCTGTTTTATTTGTTTATCTATTTGTTAACTGGAAAGAAAAATAAAAGAATAATATGCAGTATGTGGTTGTTACATTCATTCAGGTTTAAGAAAAACACAATATTTGTAAGTAATTCAAAGTAATCAGATTACGTTACTCACTTGAAGTAATGTAACTGATTACGTTACAAATTACATTTGGAGTGATGTAATCAGTAATCTGTAAGGGATTACATTTTAAAAGTAACCTTCCCAACACTGGTAAGGAGTGTGTGAGGTGATGAGTGTGTGGAAGGTAAGGATTGTGTGTGTGTGTGTGTGATAAGTTTGTTCATGACTGATCTTTCTGTCCTGTTTTCTGTTTTACAGAATAGAACCTAAACCTGACTGGCTAGACTGACAGTTCTGCTTTGGACATAACTTCCTGTTACCAGTGGCTCCATATCCGGTGTCCTGTACATCAACACACACACACACACACACTCTCTCTCACACACACACACACACACACACACACACACACACACACACACAGGTATGGTTGAATATGGGTGAAGAAGGACTGAAGGAGCTGAAGTTCTGCTGCTTCTGTTCTCTAACAGTAATCAATATGAAGATTCTGATCTTATTAAACTACTTTAATCATATTTATTACAGTATTTTATTCATTCAGGACTTCTGTAGCGTCTAGAAGCGTCCAATCACCTGCTTTAAAAATGTACAGCACTCCTACAAAGTGTTTTTATGTTTATAAAAATCTGCTTTGTTAATTCTGTTTATGTTTAGTTATGAACTTATGCTGAAGCTCCTCTGAGTCACTAGCTCACTGTTATAGAGGTTTCCCAGTAGGGGGCGCTGTGGTGTTGGACTCTGGGTAATTACTGCAACCTGTGGCTCTGATTCTCAGATTCCAGAGTAAATGTACAGAGTGGATGATTAAATTAAAGAAGAATATTATTTGATTGAGGGAACAGATTGTTAAATTATGTAAATAATATATTTCTCTAAATAATATCCCTCTGTAGAAATGCACGCAATAATTACATTCTCCAGATTTGGTTGGTAGATCATGTAAACAGGTTGAACAGGTTTCTAATTTATTTTTTATCGTGTTCAGAGTAGAAGTCATGAAATGATCAATGTATCATAGCGTTTTTCTGTATCAGTAAAATTTTTATTTTTTCATGTTTTAAAAATGTTCATTTTGTGTTCTAAAGCTGTAAAATTGTAAATGTTTCCACCTTAAACCTGTATTACATTAAATTTGTATTTTTCAGGAAGGGATTAGTAGAACATACGGTGATTAAACAGACAGATATTTTATACAATTATCACAGTTATCTCTCTTATCACAACCAATCCACCAACGTGGATACATGAAGTTAGTTTTTTATCGTCTGCATATTTAGAGTTGATTTAGAGTCGATTTGGGCAAATCTGTCTCTTACTTTTAAGACAAAGACAGATGAGGATGTATTAAAGGAAATGAAAACATATATTTTTATCTTTTGTAAAATTTACTTTTTATGTATTTTTAATAAATGGTTGTTCTTATCCAAGTGTTGTATTTTTATTTTATTATTTATATGGATGTAACACTAAGTGTAAAGTTCTGTTGGGTTTAGTAACTGGGAGCTTGATTGTTGTGATGGTGTGTTTATTAAACACAGTAGGATGAACAGACTTCAGCTGATACAGTTTATTCACTCAGTGTCTTTCACAGTATAGTGAGGAACAGAATGCAGGATGTGATGAATGAGTGGAGAGATGGAAAAGATACAGACAGTAGGTACAGATTCCTCCCTCAGACGAAGTCTATTGGCTAATCCTGCTGTGTACTGACTGAGGTTCTTAACCAGTAGACCGAAATGGTGTTTCTTCAAATGATCTTGTGGGCGGGGCTC
This sequence comes from Astyanax mexicanus, assembly GCF_023375975.1. Lineage (NCBI taxonomy): Eukaryota > Metazoa > Chordata > Actinopteri > Characiformes > Acestrorhamphidae > Astyanax > Astyanax mexicanus. The sequence continues at coordinate 689,272 of NW_026040044.1, forward strand.
TGGTGGTGGTTGACGGGTGGAGGGGTGGAGCCAGGGTTGTTCAAAGCAGGTTTTCTTATTGTGACATCACAATAAGGGAGGAGCTCATAGCATTGCAGAATAATTTGTGGTCTGAACCAGGAAATTTGAGACTTTTTTTTTAGATGTTAAACCAAAAATCAGTTAATGGGACACTACTAACAAATTATTATGAGATTTTGGTTTGGTGAATTGATGTTTATCATTTATTATTTTATCACTATATTGTATTATAGAGCTTATTGATCAACAGCGACTCATCATTCATCGTACAGTGCATCTATTTGTTTCTCTGTGCATATGATAATAAACTATCAAATCTTGAATTAAATAGAGAAGCATCTCAAGATAATCCAAATCTCGGACAGTTTGATGTCTGTTTTTGATTTTCTCAACAATAATGACATGCCAAAAGTGATGGGACAGCAGAATGTTCATGAAAATTGGATCATGAAGTGTTACCTGAGTGGACAGCTTGGGAACACCTGTATACGCTGTAAAAACCTGAACCGTCCAAAAATAAAAACATTTCAACAGGAAGTTCAGTCTAGACCTCGACCATGATCTCATTATGAATGTAACTCAGACAGTAGTTCTGCCTATGTATAGAAACTTTAGCTGATCTAATGTGAAGCCTTTGATGTAAATGACTGTATTTCTTTGTTCAGTAATCAGAGTTTCCACTGCTGATCTTTAGCCTAAAGCCTGGAGAATGACCATGACTTATGCTACAACATTTACTAGAGTTCTACAATATCCATTTACAGGATTACCAGTGGAGTCTATTCCCAGTCCTGTAGCAGTGAAAGCACTATACTGGACCATGCTGTGGAGCTCCAGTAGTGAAGAACACAGTTCTAGCAGTCCTCATGTTACACTGCCTGCTATTACACACTCTGACCACTGGAGGGAGCCACAGCAGCACTTCAGCTCCCAGTAACACACAGTAAACCCCTCCCTCCAGCAGCAGATCTCTCACAGCCAACACAAGAACCAGAACCACACTAGCAGCCCATCCAGCGGTCTGATCACTGCGGTCCGATCCGAGAGCTGGGAGCTTATTTACATGTACACCATATATTATATTTCACATTTTGATTTAAGAGTAAATTATTATAAAGCTAAAGTAAATATACTTCAGCTGCAGAGCCTGTACATGATGAGATCCACAGATCTTCAATAATCAGACTTAACCAGAGCAACACAGCCCTCAGGACCACTGTCTGATTACAAGAAAGAATCTGAGTTTCAGTAAACTGTGTTAGTAAATGTCAGTAAACTGGGCTGAGGAAAGATCTGACCATGACTTGGAATGGGGGATCAGCTATAGGGGGTTATGATTGTGATATCACAGATGGGAGGAGTCACTGTGGTCACATCCACTGAGTGGTAAAAATACAGACGTGCCAGATCTCGCACCTTGTGTAAAGCATGTCACAATGCTCATTGCTATCTTACACCCCACCAACAGTCTATTTTCACTCCTTACTCCTGCCTGGTTTAAATAGCAGAGCTTCTGAATATATCTTCACTGATGGGCGTGGTATTCTGGAAATGAGGTGTGTTCAGGTAAATATAAATTTCTGGAGTTTTGCTTGTTTATCTTGGCAACAGAAAACGCAAGTGCACCACTGACTGAATACAACCTAGACAGACATTCATTGCTATCTTGGCAGTGAATTACACTGTGCATAAGTGCGTACACTCCCGTTTGTTACACACACGTACAGACAGCAGTGCAAAAACACATACATCCTGCCAGAATACAACATAAAATAAAATAATATAAAAGAATAATACAATAAAATTGTTCTTCCTCAACACAAAATAAAGGTCATATGCTGAGAAGTAGCATTGGACTTGTCCAGGTAGCTGCGCCGTTCAAATAGCAATTCGCCAAAGTCAGAGCTCACCTGGATCTTAAAGGGAATGACAAGCACAGATTGCTAAAATATTGTTAGCATTAGCATTCTGTTCACATGATGTGAATCACAGAAGGGGAGGGTTGATGTTGATTGTGATTGATGTACGAACAGATTCAGAGAAAAGAATCAGAGCTTTACTTTTACAGACTGACCAAAGATAAAGGAGTGAGAAGCTAATGGATCACTGCAATTCACAGAACTATTAATCTACTTCTGATAATATTACATTATTTTATTTTATTTTAAAGCATTTTCATTATAAGTAAAATATTATTGGTATTGATGTTGAGGTGACGATACTTTAAACAATCCCAGTTTGTTTGGAAAAGTGTGAATCTGGACCAGGGAGCAGTGAGGGTTAAGAGCCCAACAGTAGCATCAAACCCACAACCCTGTCATCGATAGCCTGATGCCCTGATGCCTGAACCTTTCCCTTAAAGGTAATGCGTTTGCTATGAATCGAACCCAAGGCAACTGCACACACACACACACACACACACACACGCACACACACACACACACACACACACACGCACACACACACACACACACACGCACACACACACACACACACACAGATGTGAGTTTCATTTCTCCTTTTCTTAACAGAGCAGAGCTGAGATCAGTCATGCATTATAAACACATTCTAATTATAAGACTTTCATTAACAAGGGGATTTCTTCACATTCTACCTTTTATTCCCAACAGAGATCATTTCTGAATTATTAAAAGATCTAAACCCAGCTCACAGCACAGAACATGTTCTGCATAATATAGCAAATAAAATCAGAACAAATCCTTAAAATAACAGTCCTTCATTTCTGGTGCTGCGAGACCTGAGTGCCTCTTTCCACACTGTGGACCATCAGATTCAGACCATGCTGGCCTGTTTTAACTGATTTAACTGCTTTTACTCATTTCTCTCTGAAACGAGGTTCTCTGAATCCATATTAGGATCAATATCATTATTGTTAAATCTCTATATGTTCTCTCCTTCCACAGCTACACTGATACTGATACTGATAAAACACGACTCTATAGAGATCATCAGCATTCATTACAATACAACACACACAGTGTCCAAAATCCAGCTTTATTTCAGCACAGCAAAAGTATGGGGACAGCTACAGCACACTGACCAGAGTAAAGACACAAATATCAGCACTGTGTAGAATTTACACTCTATTGGAGATGCAGGTGGAAGCAGCTCTATGTTCACTTCTATCTTGGAGCTGCTAGCCTTCACACTCGCTCTTCCTCAACCTGATTGGCTGAACCACCTTTTCGTGGGTGACGGTGCAGATAAACTCCTCCTTCTTTTCCCAGAGTGCTTTGCTGAGGGTCAGGGTGCTGCTGCGGCTGTAGCGGCCGTTCTTCTCTTCTTCTGCACTGGTCAGAACCCCGTCCTTCACCTCTGAGCCGTCCACCGTCCAGCTGACCAGCGCCCCCTGTGGAGAGTAGCCAGACAGCAGGCAGAGCAGAGAGGCGGAGCCCTCAGACAGCTGCAGAGAGGAGGGGCGGAGCAGAGACACGGAGGGCTTCACCGTGGGACCGGCTGGAGAGAGAACACACACACACACACACTGTTTAGAACAGACATGGTCCCAAATCAGCTTTACCTACCTACACCCCCCATGTAGTATAAGGGGTATAAGGGTATAAGGCTTGATGGTGGGACCCCCAAACTCCAGTATAGTGAGATTAAAGTCACTAAGTAACAAAGATCCATTTAGAAAGCATTAATAGTGAGTCCACAGCGTAATCAGACTGCATTAGATTTAGTGCACTCCCAGATCTATTCACTAACTCCAATAGTCCAACTGTGTCCAACACTGGAACGCTCAGTGAGTGTATTCTGGAAATGATCCAACTCCAATAGAGACACAACTGGAAGCTCTGCAGCAGCACCAATGCTCTCCAGCACTGGAGAACATCTTCACTTTATTATCAACATCTTCAAATCATCAACATCACGTCTTTACAGCAAAAAAAAAAAACTTTAGATCAAAGTTAGTTTCAAAGTCATTTTTAGGTTTATTCATATTTAACCCATCATGAATTGTTATATATATATTTTTATAATATTTAATAACAAAGCAATATGTTAGACAAATTTATAAGACAATTTATATAAGCTGTTAAGTTCTACTAATCTGGGTTTTATGTTTCTTAGTAATTTGAAGGTCCAGAAAGCTAAATCACAGGTAAAACAATGTCCATCAGCTTATGTTTAATAGAAACAATAACATTGATGGCTATTTTCAATGATTAAATGCTTTGGTCTTATTTTATCTACAACGCAATTAATATATTTTATCAATAAATAAAAAAATGACTCACTACAAGGTATTAGATTAGTAATAAACATAATTATTTTTATAATAATAATAATATAGAATAGTTTCCTCTTTAGAAAAAGGGCTGAAAAGTTGTTCCTAATAATTTTCATTTAATTTTAATTAAAATGTGACTAATAGTGTCACTGCATTTTAAATAATGGCATTACATACAACCTGATTTATCCATCATGAATTATGAAGTAGTAACCATGTGTATTTATATTACATTAACTGTAAATAGTAAAAGACCTTTTTAACTTTATAAATATTATAAAACCCTGAAACATTATATTAAGGACACACAGGGCCGGAGAGTTAATGTAGAGTATAGAATCTATAAAAATCCAATGCCACCACTATATATAGTAATTATAATCTAAATTAATTCATCAACTCAAATATCATTACTTATTTATTTAATAGAAACATTTATACATAGTTTATGTACAGTAGTGTGATACTTTAGGCTAAAGAACATGTGCATTAATGATAATTGTAAATATAATACTTATATAAGCACTATTGTTATTATTATAAAATATTCATAACTGATGTACAACAACTGTATATACTACTATATTGTACACATAGTGTCTCCCATTCTCCTTTATTATATCTATTATCTGTACTTGCTGTAAAATTGGGAAGAGAGTAACGTAATTTCAATTCTCTGTATGTCCTGTACATATGCAGTACTGACAATAAAACTACTTGACTTGACTTGAATTCCAGATATGTTCACCATATTTCTTTAGGATGAAGTTTCAGCTGATATGGGTCTTATAAAATGTTACTAATATACTATTTAATTATTTCTAGCTCCAGTTACATTAATTACATTATATCATGATTCTGTCATTATAATTTATATATATTTAATTGTACATGTTTTAAAAACTAGCATCGTTATAAAGTCTTACTGAATTCTGGATTTTTCTTGTTAAAATGTAAAAGAGAGACTTACTTATAGTGAGTTTAGTTCCTCCGCCGAAAGTGTACCACAGTGATACATTCCAATGAAGCCGTCGTACAAAAACCTCTGTTACACTCCAGTGATGAACCACACACACTCACACTCACACACACACACACACACACACACACACACACTCAGTCCTCTGGATATGTATCAGATGTATCCAGTCAGAATCTGGGTGTATAAAATGGTGTGAGTGTAATATTGTTCTGTAATATTTAGAGTGTTTTCTTTGTTGTGTTTTAGGTTCAGGAGGGGTTCTAGATATTTCCATAGAGAGGTTCCACTTTGCATTATCAGCCCATGCTTCAGTGCTCTGCTAGTGTTTATAGTCCTGTGAGTTTAACACTTCATGACTGAGAGCTGCTGCCCAGCAACTTCACCCACAGCAACCATGACTTTCTTCTCCATCTTCATCTGGACTCTCACTCTCTGGATTCAGGGTAAGTCCTTCATTTCTATCTGCAGCTCTAAATTCATTTCTGTACTTATACAGTACAATAGAACATACTGTTTCTCATCTTTTACATTTTCTAATAACTGTAAGATTTCATTTATTTTATTTATTCATTCTTTCAGAATCCAGTGGTCAGGTGACTGTGGATCAGACTCCTACAGTGAAATCAGTTTCTCCAGGAGAATCACTTTCTATCAGCTGTAGAACCAGCGCTGATGTGTTCGGGGATAGTGCTCTTGCCTGGTATCAGCAGAAACATGGAGAAGCTCCTAAACTCCTGATTTATGATGCAGATACAAATTATGGTGAAACTCCAGATCGTTTCAGTGGTAGTGGATCTGGATCTTCCTTCACTCTGACCATCAGTAACATCCAGCCTGAAGATGCAGCAGATTATTACTGTCAGAGTGTTCACTATATCAGTGATAGCTTAGTGTTCACACAGTGTTACAGAGCTGTACAAAAAACCCCTCACTCACACACTGCACTGCTGCACCTACTGCAGGAACTACACAATACACACACACTGCTACACACTTACACACAATAACACAATACATACGGCTCAACAGACACACTACACTGTAAAAAATGATTTTTTGACTTTGTAAATACAACAAGGACAATTAAAGTAATTTCTACATGAAAACATCAATTCTGAGAATTACTCAAAAATGTAATGTATAATTCAGTGTAATACTTGGAGTTTCTGCGTAATTGTGTGTCTTCCCATTTAGTTAAATACATTCAGTAAATTTAACTGTAGTAACTGTAGTAAAAATTACTGAAATGTTGTCATCATTACATTAACTAAAGAAATTCAAGTAAAATGTTGCCAAAAGAACGCTCGTGTGACGTCAGACGTTAGACACGCCCCAACTTAATGCGGGGCGCTAGAGTGTGGCTCTGGGATAACAGGTACTGCCTGTCAGATGATTGCTGAACGCGTCTTTCTTCATCCTTTTATCCAGGTGGGAAATAAGTAAATGTTGAAGTGTATAATGTGATATGGGTATAAGAGTGTTGATATGGGTATAAGTGTGTTGTGTGTAATATGAGCCGCCCCGGTATCGTGTTAGCGTTAGCTACCGCGGCTAATTAACTCGGCGCCTGGCCACCGCTATTGTTTGCTAATTTCTCCGGATAGCATTTAGCTAACCCCCCAGCTTTATGACAAAGTGCCCTAGTCTATTCTCCCGCTAGCATTAGCTACCTCCTCTCAGTTACCATGAGGCTAGCCATGTTTACTGTGTATTATATGACTCCCGTTAGCATTTGCTAACTCCTCAGTTACCACGAGGCTAGCCGAGCTTACTGTGTAGTCTATGGCCCTCACTAGCATTAACTGCTTGCCTCAGTTACCACGAGGCTAGCCGAGCTTACTGTGTAGTCTATGGCCCTCACTAGAATTAGCTACTTGGCTCAGTTACCACGAGGCTAGCCGAGCTAGTATATGGCCCTCACTAGCATTAGCTACTTGGCTCAGTTACCACGAGGCTAGCCGAGCTTACTGTGTAGTATATGGCCCTCACTAGCATTAACTGCTTGCCTCAGTTACCACGAGGCTAGCCGAGCTTACTGTGTAGTATATGGCCCTCACTAGCATTAACTGCTTGCCTCAGTTACCACGAGGCTAGCCGAGCTTACTGTGTAGTATATGGCCCTCACTAGCATTAACTGCTTGCCTCAGTTACCACGAGGCTAGCCGAGCTTACTGTGTAGTCTATGGCCCTCACTAGAATTAGCTACTTGGCTCAGTTACCACGAGGCTAGCCGAGCTTACTGTGTAGTATATGGCCCTCACTAGCATTAGCTACTTGCCTCAGTAACTATGCCCTTGGCCAGCGCTTTTCCGCGGGGGTTTCACCTTTTGCCTCAGTAATTACTTGTGTGCGTGCGTGTGTGTGTGTGTGTGTGCGCGCATGTGCGTTTGTGCACCAGAAATATAATTTTACAAGTTTTTTATTTTTATTTTTTACCCTAGGTGTCCCACCATTCTTTGACATAAATTGACCCAAAAAATGATTCTGAATCTCTGGTCTGAAGAAAGCAGTGTTCCTCATATGTGGTTGAATATTGTCTCGTGAGATGTTTGAGTTCATTTTATATCATTCTGTGATCAATTGTTTCTGGATTACTTCTCTTAATTGTATAGAGCAAGAGCTAAGCTAAATTGGGATAGAAGATAAAACTAAGACAGGTCAAGTGGACATTTGTTAAGCAGTTAACCAGTTAAGCAGTACTCTTACAAAATGCCCATAATTTTTCTGTGTGTTTTGTGTTTAAAAATAAAATTATATTTTGTGGATATTGTGTGTCTTCATTTTTCAGGGAGGTGTTTTAAGCAGTGCCCATTATTAACAAAATACTTGGAGTTTTTAGTGTAATATGTGTACTAGTTTTTTACCAGAAATTTTAATCAAAATGTAACTAAGTAAAAAAATACTTGCTTTCAGTGGTAAATATTACTTTGGTATTACTAATAAAAACTGTAAGGAGATGCAAGTAAATTTTACTTAAAAAAATGCTATGTTAAATTTACTTAGTATTTCTGTGTGTAAAACGTGTACAAGGTTTTTACTAGTAATTTTTAATCAAAATATAACTAAGTAAAAAATACTTGCTTTCAGTAGTAAATTTTACTTTGGTATTACTAATAAAAACTGTAAGGAGATGCAAGTAAATTTTACTTAAAAAAATGCTATGTTAAATTTACTTAGTATTTCTGTGTGTAAAACGTGTACAAGGTTTTTTTAAGTAAATCCTACTCCACATTTTTTTCAGTGTAACACACAACAACACCAGCACAAAAACACATACATTAACATATTATTTTTTTCTTGATTGATTACACACACATACTGGTACTGGAGACACAATGTCCACAACATGTAACTCATGTACCTCAAACTCCTGAACCAGTTCTGCTAAACTACAATCAAAATTCCTGCTTTACACTCAAACTGCAGCTATAAAACACATTTTTTTTTTCAAAACACTACATACAATTTTCTGCATGTGGCACAATTTACATGAAGAAAATCTCTTGTTTACACAAGTAAAACACTGTTATTTAATACACTAAAGCCCTACCCTACACACTGACTCGTCACATGGGCAAACACCTTTCACACAGGTTTAGATTCATCTATCAGAGCTTTAGCATGAAAGAGCAACAGGTGAGCTGCAACAGGTTGTTGCCATCATTGGAAACAGAGGAACAGTCAGAGGAGTGAAAGTAAGAGGAGGAGGATGAGGAAGGCTAAGGACTATAATCTCTGATGAGATCTGAGTCACTTTGTTTGACCATGTGGTCATCCATTGGCTAACAGTGAGGTAGGCTGCAAAAAGAATGCATGCAAATTTCAGCAGATAAACTGTAGCATCCATCATCCAGTCTCTATGAAAAGAGAACAGGTAAGAAATCTACTTTCACTATTAACTATTTAACTGCAGTACTGCATATCTATACAGTATCAGTGAGTACAGTAGTACAGTATTGAATGTGGCCAGTTCTTTATAGCTGTAAATATAAAGTAAGCTTCAAGTATTTAAAAAAAAATATTCCCAAGTTGTACACCTACACAATATTTACAGTATTTTACTATTTGTGTTGCAAAACTGAAGGATTTCCAACATAAGGTGGAAGAGAGGATGCTGCATTTGGTTTTACTGTAACTTTATACAGTAAATTCTTCTATTGTTTTGTATTTAGATCACTGTATGTGCAACTTTGCATTAGTTGAGATATACACTGTGTACATTGTTTTTGTGAGAAATATCAAATATATTTGTTATTGTGTAATTGTTTGTTCTGAGTAAAAAAACAATAGGCTAAAATATTTTACAGCACTTTTATGTATGTACTGTCTGTAGTAAGTCTAACAATGAATATAAAAGAGCTAAGTCATTAGGATGAATGTTGAATTGTTTTACATTGAGCACATCAGTGTTCAACTGTTTTTTATAAAAACTTATTCATATGATGGTCTGTGTGTATCATCTGAAAACAAAGCACCATTTTGAGAAGAGATACATTGATTTGAATGTATAGTTTTTTTGCAAGAACATTTAGGTGTTTTGCCCAATGTGTATGTGTTTTTTATGTGTTTTTTTATAAGGCATGCTTTATAATTTGTGTATAAACAATCAAGAAAATCTGTAACTTACAATTCAACACAAAACTAACACACTAACACAACACACACTAACACAAATTAACACAAACAAACAGAGCTTAAAAACTCCAGTTACCATAATCCTGCAAGCAGGACATAGGTAGAACCTAAGGATTGTTAGGGGGCAGGAACAGGAAGTCATTTTCTTGATCCCCTCACTACCCGTGGGAGAGATTTTCTCCATTTTCCAAGTTATTATTGCTTATTAACTCATCCATCATCTATCCCTCCTCCTCCACACCTTCATCCTTCACCTTCATTCTGTCTTGGTATTGATGCTAATAAAACAGTTTGTTCTTTATATGTGTTCATGATGGTGTTATTCATTACTAACCAGGCATCTAAACCATCAATCTAAACACCAGTACTGTGTATCAGACCTGCTGAATCTCAGTAATGGAGTAACACAAGGCTGTGTGCTGTCACCCCTTAACTTTATATCCTAATATATCCTTTATATTAATGACTACATCTACAAAGGCCCATTTCTGAGGATCCTGGTTTTGCTCAAAACCAATAATATTGAGTCTACAGAGAGTTTACTGGTGTTCTGGTACAGTAGGAACATCTGAATTCAGAAACATGCTGGTGCCCAATATAGTCCAAATGGAATCACGTTAAACTCAAACATCCCAAATGTGTTTCTGAAGGTTATTCTTTCATTTACATCCATAAACAATGAAGAATGCAGAGCTTTTTGCTCAGGACTGTCAATGTATCCACTATAGTAATAACATATGTACTGTATTTCCCTGCCTATTTAACACTTTTGTTTGAGAAAACTAATGATCTGGAGAAAATAGTAACCAATGTCTCAGTATTTTCTTTGTCCTTCAAGGTATAACATGTTTTAATACGTGTATAATTAATAAGGTGATATTTCCCTTCTCCTGCACTTCATTATGATCTATGCTAATGATTCTGTGTTTTAGCCCATTCTACTTGATTCCAACCATTAGCATTTGCTGTTCTGGTCTAATCATGTTCTTTCCTTATTTTAATTCTCTTGGGTTTTCCTGATATTGGGTTCTTTCAGGCTACGCTGATTACAGATGCTAAAATATTTAAGTAATTTGTTCTTTAACTGTTTTCCCAAGAGGTCCCAATCCTCACTGAGAGCATTACAGTATTTCACACTAAGAAACACCTGCTGGTTAATTTGAGAACTCTTTGAGAATGGATAGCAGATATAAGGGTCACTTTTCCCAATCTCTCACTCCAGAAATGCGCCTCATCATTACAGCCCACTTTAATTTCATATGGGCCTCATCTAATGGGGCACAACCTTGAGAATATGACTATAATCCAAATAAACCATGTCTTTGGTATAATATGACACATTTACTATGTTGTATTAAATGAATCTACACAAGGTATCTGTAGCATTATCAGTTATCATATCTTTAGACAATCACACATGTTTAAACAGGTTCATTAAGAGAAAATTCCTAGTCCTGGTAGATGTGAGAGAAAAGTTTTCAGGGTTATATTTAATCTAAATAAATCTAAATGTAACTATTTTAATACAAATGTAGAGAAGTCTTCCTAAATTTAACTGAAACTTTGTTAAATTTGCATTTGATCTGATTGGACTCGTATTTACTGTTATCAGCAGCAGTAAAGACAGAAGACAGAAGTGAAACCAGACCCCCCTTCCAACCAGTGGAGCTCAGATCTGCATGAACAGTCCTGATTGGTCCTCTTTCTCCCAGAATAGAGCAGAACTTTCAGCAGATGTTCAGCTTCATTCAGCCAAACTCACTCAAGCACAACACACACAGCACTGCACTGAAGCTGCAGCTAAACACACTCTCTACCAACACTGATCATCAGCATTCATTACAATACAACACACACAGTGTCCAAAATCCAGCTTTATTTCAGCACAGCAAAAGTATGGGGACAGCTACAGCACACTGACCAGAGTAAAGACACAAATATCAGCACTGTGTAGAATTTACACTCTATTGGAGATGCAGGTGGAAGCAGCTCTATGTTCACTTCTATCTTGGAGCTGCTAGCCTTCACACTCGCTCTTCCTCAACCTGATTGGCTGAACCACCTTTTCGTGGGAGACGGTGCAGATAAACTCCTCCCTCTGTTCCCAGAGTGCTTTGCTGAGGGTCAGGGTGCTGCTGCGGCTGTAGCGGCCGTTCTTCTCTTCTTCTGCACTGGTCAGAACCCCGTCCTTCACCTCTGAGCCGTCCACCGTCCAGCTGACCAGCGCCCCCTGTGGAGAGTAGCCAGACAGCAGGCAGAGCAGAGAGGCGGAGCCCTCAGACAGCTGCAGAGAGGAGGGGCGGAGCAGAGACACGGAGGGCTTCACCGTGGGACCGGCTGGAGAGAGAACACACACACACACACACACTGTTTAGAACAGACATGGTCCCAAATCAGCTTTACCTACCTACACCCCATGTAGTATAAGGGGTATAAGGGTATAAGGCTTGATGGTGGGACCCCCAAACTCCAGTATAGTGAGATTAAAGTCACTAAGTAACAAAGATCCATTTAGAAAGCACTAATAGTGAGTCCACAGCGTAATCACACTGCATTAGATTTAGTGCACTCCCAGATCTATTCACTAACTCCAATAGTCCAACTGTGTCCAACACTGGAACGCTCAGTGAGTGTATTCTGGAAATGATCTCAACTCCAATAGAGACACAACTGGAAGCTCTGCAGCAGCACCAATGCTCTCCAGCACTGGAGAACATCTTCACTTTATTATCAACATCTTCAAATCATCAACATCACGTCTTTACAGCAAGAATCAAAACCTCACAAACTCTGTATTTTATACATTAATCATTTTTTATATGTTTACTGCAATTAAACCTATTAAAATTATACAAAAATGAAAAATGTCACATACAATTATTATTAATTCTGATTTCTGTATGAAGTCTGTGTGACCTACTACATTACTGCTGTCACAAATAATGAAAAAAGGTCATAATAACTTTAGTTTATAAAACATTATAGATTTAATATTATCAATGGTATCGGTGGTTAATTACATTGAGTAATTATTTTTCTAATTTTAGATGCAGCAGAATTAATAAATGCTGATAATTTAATTTACAAATGACTCACTATAAGGTAATAGATTAGTAATTAACATAATGCTTTTTAGTATAACAGATTATTATAGTTTCTACTTTAGAATAAAGGCTGCAAGTTGGTGCTATTTTATTTATTTTAATTAAAATTTGATTAATAGTGTTGCTAAATTTTAAATAACTGAATTACATAACAACTTGATTCATGAATCTTGAACTATGGTTTAGTATCATGTACAATTGTATTACATTAACTGATTATAGTAAAATATCTTATTAAAATATATTTTTGTGGTCAATTCAAAAAGGTATAAATATTATAAAACTCTGAGTTATTATAATGTGGACACACAAGGCTGGATTGTACATCTAGGGCATAGCACCTATTTGAATCATTATAATATAAAATATTTAAACAACTGAAATATCATTATTAATTATTTAATAGAGAAGTTCACATATAGTTGATTGTCTGAGACTTTAGGCTAAAGAACATGTACATTAATGTCAATTGTATATATGCTACGTACATAAGCACTATTTTTATTATTATAAAATAGTAATAACTGATGTATAACAACGGAATTTCAGATCTGTTCACCATTTGTTTAAAATGAAGTTACAGCTGATATGGCTACAGCTACTATTTAATTATTTCTAGCTCAAGTTACATCAATTACTTTAAGTAATGATTCCTTAAATATAATTTACATATATTTAATTGTAAATGTTTTATAAACTATCATTATTATAAAATGTTACTGAAATAATTCAAGATTATTTTTCTGATTAAAAATGTAAAAGAGAGACTTACTTATAGTGAGTTTAGTTCCTCCACCGAAAGTGTACCACAGTGATACATTCCAATGAAGCCGTCGTACAAAAACCTCTGTTACACTCCAGTGATGAACCACACACACACTCACACACACACACACACACACACACTAACACACACACACACACACACACACAGTCCTCTGGATGTGTATCAGATGTATCCAGTCAGAATCTGGGTGTATAAAATGGTGTGAGTGTAATATTGTTCTGTAATATTTAGAGTGTTTTCTTTGTTGTGTTTTAGGTTCAGGAGGGGTTCTAGATATTTCCATAGAGAGGTTCCACTTTGCATTATCAGCCCATGCTTCAGTGCTCTGCTAGTGTTTATAGTCCTGTGAGTTTAACACTCCATGACTGAGAGCTGCTGCCCAGCAACTTCACCCACAGCAACCATGACTTTCTTCTCCATCTTCATCTGGACTCTCACTCTCTGGATTCAGGGTAAGTCCTTCATTTCTATCTGCAGCTCTAAATTCATTTCTGTACTTATACAGTACAATAGAACATACTGTTTCTCATCTTTTACATTTTCTAATAACTGTAAGATTTCATTTATTTTATTTATTCATTCTTTCAGAATCCAGTGGTCAGGTGACTGTGGATCAGACTCCTACAGTGAAATCAGTTTCTCCAGGAGAATCACTTTCTATCAGCTGTAGAACCAGCACTGATGTGTTAGGGGATATTGCTCTTGCCTGGTATCAGAAGAAACATGGAAAAGCTCCTAAACTCCTGATTTATGGTGCAGATACAAATTATGGTGAAACTCCAGATCGTTTCAGTGGTAGTGGATCTGGATCTTCCTTCACTCTGACCATCAGTAACATCCAGCCTGAAGATGCAGCAGATTATTACTGTCAGAGTCTCCATGTGATCAGTGGTAGCTTAGTGTTCACACAGTGTTACAGAGCTGTACAAAAACCCCCTCACTCACACACTGCACTGCTGCACCTACTGAAGGGGGAAGTTGATAGCAATGCTAATAAACATATCAGTTATTATAATCTATAAACATTATCTATAAAAATATTAATTATATAGATTTGTGTGCTTTATGGGCATCAGTATAAAGCTGTGGTTTGTGAAATTTCAGTTTTGTCAGGGTTTTATAGAGTCTGGTTTTGTGTTAGATTTGGCTGCTGTTTATGGTGAAATAACTGAGTGATTTTAATTAGACTGGTATTTCAGTGATTTCAGCAGCAGTATATAATAAACTGAAGATCTCTTATATTTTCTATTTTCTAATGAGTTTATCATTAAGAGGAAATGTTCTACTGGAGAAGTGTGGTGTGATACTGCAGGCCCAGTCAGCCTAACAGAGTATTGTTTATTGTTCAGACTTTCTTTTGTTTTATAAGCTTTAGAAAAGCCTCAACGTGTCCTCGCTTCCTGAGGTAATTTCTATTCAGTTCATTTCTTAGACATATACCTGGTCCTAATTCCACTGTCTCATTTCCTCCCACTGTTACAGGTTGTTACCGGTGCACCATGTTAAACAAGCAGCATCTATTCTGAAATTTCTTTTTTAGTCTTATGCCTTGGGTCAAAACACAAACTTTTGCAAATTTGCATAATATGCAAAACCTACTTTTGCAAACTAGTCTGTGGATTTTTGTCCAATCCTGACATTTTTGATGTCAAACAACTCGGGAGAGTGTGAACCTTAAAAATGATCCAAAAAATCTTGAAATTTATACACAACATGGCCACCATATGCAAATTAATTCATCCTGAAGCGAAGCAATTTTTTGGTCTTGCTGCAATCTACAGACCCTGAAGGTAAATAATGATTTTTCAAAAATGTTGACATTTTAACAATTTGTGGCCTCAAAACCTTGATCAAACAGAATACCTTCTCTGAGTTATTTGGTCACAACTCTGTAAAGGTTTGCAAGGATTCAAGGAGATTTTTTTTGTCATTCGCATCACATGTGGTACATGAGGTGGACCAAATTTGTGATCTCACGATCCAGTTTACACCCAGGAGCAATTGTTAAAATAGATAAATATAGATAAAATATAAAAAAATAAGAACACAATAAAACAGAATAAAACAAAATGGACATCAAGATAAATACACAATATAAATAGGGAGAGTAGGAAGGTGGCAGCAACATGAAGTCCAGAGTGTGAGTTTGCTATAGCAGCATGATAGTGTGAATTAAAAGCATTTGGCATATTTTGTGGAATGACAAAAATTAAGAGAAATTGCCAAGTTTGAGTAAGACAGACCTTCAGTAGCCTCTACAATGCTCAGAAAACTAACGTAATAGCAAAATTCATGCAAAATAGTGGTTTTATGTGATGTGTTGCTGCACTCTAGTGGTCATTTTTTGTATTCTTTTTTATAGATAAACAGTAATGTAGTGCAAGCATTTGGTTTGTTGCATTTAAAAACAATGATCTTGCTCATGTATAATGATATTGTAAGGGCAATTGCCAAGTTTGTGCCAGACAGGCCTTCAGTAGCCTCTATAATGCCCATGTAACCAAGATTTAAAATAAATAAAAAATATGGAGGTATTAGACCCTCATATATGATTTAGAAGTGCAGTATCATGGAGCATCCATGTGTCTGTAGTGGTGTGCCAACACCAGTTGTAAAAAGCGCTATACAAATAAATACAAATAAATAAATGAATAAATTAAGGGTTCCTTTTTTTTTCTTCTTTTTTAAACGGAATAGCCTAGTGTGCCTCAAATTGCAGCAGATGCTTAATTCCCAGCACAAACATTCAATAATACCCATGAATTATTGAATATTGCCATACATTATTGGTTAATAAGCTGTTATCAGTAATACAGCTGTAAACCCTGAAGAGAAGCAGTTTTCAGTGAGTATTTGAAGTATTTAAAGAGAGCTCCGGTGAGTCTCTGTGAGTGGGAGTTCACCTTAATGCTAAGTTTAGATGTTTTGGAAAAGAAATGAAATAAATAAATAACCAGTCAGATGTTTTAACACATGTAGAAAGGCACTAAAGTGATAGTTAATGCTAAACATTTGCCGATCAGTTGTTAAAAGCACTAATAACAGTGTGAAGCCTTAAAGAGACACTTTTGTACATTGTGTTGGTTGAATTCATGAGCTTTAATGGTTGATAGTGTAAATAGGCTGGTAGAAACAGAATAATTTACTGTTCTGCTCTATTGTGTAGATAGAGAATGAGTTGGAAAATTTCTGTGATGGTAAGCCACAGGCATTTAGATTCATAAGTTCTGAACCATAAGGCCTGTTCTCCAGATTTTTTTAGACTTGCTAAACCATGTGGCTGTGCTTGGACCGTCAATTGCCGCTTGCAACTATATTCATATTTTTGAGTTTCTTTGATTTTACCAAATTGAAAACCTCTGGAATATAATCAAGAGGAAGATGGATTCTTACAAGCCTTCAAACCAAGCTGAACTGCTTGAATATTTGTTCCAGGAGTAAAGGCATAAAGTTATCCAAAAGCAGTGTGTAAGACTGGTGGAGGAGAACATGATGCCAAGATGCATGAAAACTGTGATTAAAAACCAGGGTGATTCCAGCAAATATTGATTTCTGAACTCTTAAAACTTTATGAATATGAACTTGTTTTCTTTGCATTATTTGAGGTCTGAAAGCTCTGCGTCCTTTTGTCATTTCAGCCATTTCTCATTTTCTGCAGATAAATGCTCTAAATGAGAATATTTTTATGTGGAATTTGGGAGAAATGTCTGTAGTTTATAGAATAAAACAATGTTCATTTTACTCAAACATAAACCTATAAATAGAAAAATCAGAGAAACTGATTCAGAAACTGAAGTGGTTTCTAGTTATGTCATGGTAGGGGTGTGGGAGGAGCCAAGTGCAGAGATATAACGGAAAGGGTTTTACTATAATTGTGTGTGCATAAAATAAAAAAGGGAAAACAAAACAAGAGAATGCCCTTTCGGCGCAACAAAGCTAACTAAAAAATGCCTCTGTTTGAAATAAAATAAAGACAGAAATAGAAACAGAAATCAAGAAAATAAAATTATTTTCTTTTCTCCCCAGCCTTGCAGGTTTTCCCTTATCTTTTCTTTCTTGCCTTGCAAGCTTTCTTTTATTTTCTGTTCTCTTATTTTGTTTTTTTTTCTTTTCTTTTTCCCTTTTCAGCCTTGCAAGCTTCCTCTTATTAATTAATTAATTTATTGCTTCTTTTCAGCTTTGCAAGCTTTCTTTTATTTCTTTTCAGCCTTGCAGGCTTTCTTCTTTTATATATTTATTTATTCTTTCTTTTCAGCTTTGCAAGCTTTCTTTTATTTCTTTTCTTTTCAGCCTTTCTTTTATTTTTCTTTCTCTCTTTTCAGCCTTGCAGGCTGTCACGTCTGGTGCTGTAGGCACTTCCTGTCCTTCCACACTGGTCTCCAACGGAGGTTGTCAGCCCAACAACTACAATACCCAGAATGCACCACCCGCTGACAACACACACACTGCTGATCACGTGACACCTCACCTGCCCCGGCCTGTTAGCCCTGAGTATTAGCCACAGTATAAAAGTACTGCTCAGACGCCCTTCGGCGCCGCGTATTGCCTAGGTTCGTCCGACATTACAAAGCGTTATTCTCTGTGATTATTTTCTGTGTATGACCTTGCTCTTGTTTTCTGACTACCGATTTTTGCCTTTGCCTTCGCTGTGGATTTTTCGTGTATCACCTTGGACTGTTTATCGTTTGTGTTTTTTCGGATCACCTTTGATACTGCCTGCCTCGTGTATGACTATTGGACTGTTTACCGTTTCTGTTTTTGGATTGCCTCTGATACTGCTTACTTCGTGTATGACCACTGGACTGCATCACTATCCTGTTAAGCTCTCCGTTTCCAGGTATACCTTTACTGGTGTTTTGTTGCTACTGCTAATCTCATTCTCTGTACCCTGTGGGTTTTTAATAAAATCCTTAACTGGTTCCGCGAGTGTCTGTATTCTGTGCCCCACCATGACAGAATACGCGGCCTCACGTGAACAGACAGCGATCTCTGACCAGTTGAAAACAGGGTTGATTAGCCATGGACAACTTCTCGGTCAGCACCAACAAACCCTCGTTGGTGTGACTCACGCTGTTACCGAGCTAGCTAGCCAGCAAGCTAATCAGCAACAACAGCTAACTAGCATCCTCGACCACCTACAGGGATTAGCTTCGGCTAACGCTAGCTCTACTGCTAACCCTAGCTCCATGGCTAACACCAGGCCTCATAACCCCAGCACTTCTTCCTCCGGATTTTTTGTGTGCAAACCGGAGTTATATGACGGTGATCCGGTGAAGTGCAGCGGTTTTATTTTACAATGCTCTGTTTACTTCAGTAACTCTCCAGTGACTACTGATCAAGCCAAGATAGGCTTTATTATCTCTCGTCTCTCCGGGAAAGCACTCGAGTGGGCCACTGCTGTATGGGATAGCATTTCGGTGGCTAGCTACACGGATTTTTTGGACACTTTCCGCTCTGTGTTTGATCACTCGCGTTACGGTCAATCTAATGGAGAGTTACTGCTCGCTCTTAAGCAAGGTCACAAGCCAGTCGCTACTTATGCTCTGGAGTTTCGGACGCTAGCTGCTGGCAGTGGATGGAATGATGCAGCGCTTCTTTCAGTGTTTAAAAACGGACTCAACCCGGACATTTTAAGAGAGTTAGCTTGCCGAGATGAAGCACTCACCCTGGATCAACTCATTGCTCTCTCTATTCGCCTGGATCAGCTGCTATCTCGTCGTCCCAAGTCCAGCACCCAAGTAGCTTCTGTACCCCATCCACACGTCTCTGCCAGCGGTTTCAGTGGGTCTACATCTGCTCCGGAGTCCACACCTGAACCCATGGACATCCAGAGGTCCAGACTGTCTGCTGCCGAACGCCAACGCCGCATTCGTCTCCATCTATGTCTCTACTGTGGAGAGAAGGGTCATCACAAAGCTGAGTGTGGTTTCCTGACCCGATCCATGAGGTCTCCTGCGACGGGAAGGCGTGTGGAAAGGGTTCCACGCGCCAACGTGGTACGTAACCTGACTCCTTGTCGTGATTCCAAAAATTTTTCGTTACCTATGGTTTTAAGTTCACCTACTGGTTCTTTTCCCGTTGCAGCACTCGTTGATTCCGGATCGGAGGGAAACTTCATAAGCCTGGAGTTGGTGAAGGAGCACAACATCCCCACTAAGGAGCTCCGTCGCCCCATCTCTATCCACGCTGTTGATGGGAAATCGGTGCGCTCCAGACCTGTCACTCTCCAGACTGTACCACTCTCTCTCCAAGCCAGCGCTCTCCACCACGAGGAACTGTCTCTGTTCGTGCTTCCCAGCACGGAACACCCGTTGATTTTGGGCATGCCTTGGCTCAAGACGCACAACCCACTGATTTCCTGGACTGAGGGGGACATTACGGTTTGGTCTGATTTCTGTTTTGAACATTGTTTAGCCCGTCCTGATATAGCATTACAGTCCACGTCTATTGAAAGCCCCGACGTCGTAGATCCGCCCGTAGTTCCCTCTGAGTATTCTGATTATCTGGAGGTATTTAGTAAGGCTAATGCTACTAAGCTGCCACCACATCGCCCCTATGACTGTGCCATAGATCTTATTGAAGGTGCCACTCTTCCTAAGGCTAGAATATATCCTCTCACTCTTGACGAAGAGAAGGCTATGGCTACTTATGTGGAGGAAGCTCTCGCACAGGGTTTCATTCGGCCGTCAAAGTCTCCTGTAGGTTCGGGCTTCTTTTTTGTTAAGAAAAAAGATGGTGGTTTACGTCCTTGTATTGATTACCGTGGTTTGAACGATATCACCAAGAAGTTCGCTTACCCGCTCCCTCTCATTCCTAGCGCCCTCGAACAATTACGTGAGGCTAAGTACTTCACCAAGCTCGATTTACGCAGTGCGTATAATCTCGTTCGCATCCGTGAGGGGGATGAATGGAAGACTGCCTTCACTACCACCAATGGGCACTATGAGTACCTGGTAATGAGTTTTGGTCTAGCTAACGCACCGGCAGTCTTCCAGTCATTCATGAATGACATTTTTCGTGACATGATCAACAAGCATGTAGTCCTTTTTATAGACGACATTCTGATCTATTCCCCAGACTTAGACTCCCACGTTCGTCATGTCCGCTCCGTACTTAAACGTTTACTTGACAACAATTTGTTTGCTAAAGCCGAGAAGTGTGAGTTCCATCTCCAACGGGTCACATTTCTCGGTTATGTCATTAGTCCCCAGGGCGTCCTCATGGACGACACTAAAGTTTCCGCAGTCACCAATTGGCCCGTTCCTCAGTCCATTAAGGACCTCCAACGTTTTTTGGGCTTTGCTAATTTTTATCGGAGGTTCATTCGCAATTTTAGCAGTATTGCCGCTCCGCTTACCGCGTTGACTAAGGGGGCCACCAAGGTACTTAATTGGTCACCTGCAGCTGAGGCTGCTTTTTCTAGGCTTAAGTCCGCGTTTGTTTCAGCTCCCATACTCGCTCATCCCAAACCCAATCTGCCCTTCGTGGTCGAGGTTGACGCTTCTGACTCTGGGGTGGGGGCCGTGTTATCACAGCGCAGTGGTTCTCCACCTAAACTTCATCCCATAGCCTTCTTTTCTAGAAAGATGTCTCCTGCAGAACGTAATTATGGCATAGGGGATAGGGAACTGTTAGCTGTCAAACTAGCTCTCGAGGAGTGGCGTCACTGGTTGGAGGGGTCCGCTCATCCTTTCACTGTTCTCACAGACCATAAGAACCTGGAGTATTTACGTAATGCTAAACGCCTCAACCCCCGCCAAGCACGCTGGTCACTGTTTTTCTCCAGGTTTAATTTTTCTATTTCGTTCCGACCCGGTAACCGTAACACCAAGGCGGATGCGCTGTCACGAATCTTCTGCACTCCTGACAGCGCATCACAGTCCTCTGAGTGTGAGCGTATTCTACCCCCAGACGTTAAAATAGCAGCTATTCGCTGGGAATTGGATGATCTTATCCAGCAGGATGCTGAACACTCACCTCCGCCTGAGGGTTGTCCACCTCAGAAAACGTTCGTTCCCTTGCAATATCGTGATCGTCTCATTAGCTGGGCCCACTCTTCTCTCACGTCAGGTCATCCGGGTGTCACGCGCACTCTACAATTAATTTCAGCTCGTTATTGGTGGGAAACCATGCGAGCTGACGTACACGCTTTTGTAGTCTCTTGCTCGGTATGTGCTCAGTGCAAAACGCCAAAGACCCTTCCAGCCGGTAAGCTAGTTCCTCTACCCGTTCCAGAGCGACCCTGGTCTCATATCGCGGTAGACTTTGTTACGGACTTACCTGAGTCCGAAGGGTACACTACGGTTCTCACGGTGGTTGACAGGTTTTCTAGGGGGGTTAAGTTTATTCCTTTCCCTGCACTACCTACAGCTTTGCAGACGGCTCAGGCCATCTACTCTCACATTTTTAGACACTATGGTATCCCTGAAGATATCCTTTCAGATAGGGGCCCTCAGTTCACATCTAGAGTATGGAAAGCTTTCTTTGAGCATTTAGGGGTTCATGTGAGTCTTACCTCAGGGTTTCATCCCACTAGCAATGGGCAGTGTGAGCGTGTCAATCAGGAGCTTGGTAAATTCCTCAGACTTTACTGTCACAAACATCCCTCCGACTGGTCTCAATTTCTTATATGGGCAGAAATTGCTCAAAACTCCCTCACTAACTCTACCTCTGGTCTCTCTCCCTTCCAGTGCATTCTGGGGTTCCAACCTCCGTTAGCTCCGTGGACAGCCGTGGCTACTGAGGTTCCGGCGGTAGACGACTGGATGAAACGGAGTGAGCAGGTGTGGGAGGAAACTCATCAGCAGGTCTCGGATGCGTTACACCATTACAAGGAGAGGTCTGACAGACACCGAGGCAGTACCCCCCAATACCAACCCGGGGATCGGGTTTGGTTGTCTACACGGGACTTGAGGTTTGAGGGAGAGTGCAGGAAGTTGGTCCCTAAGTACATCGGTCCCTTTAAGGTGTTGTCCCAGGTTAACGAGGTTACCTATAAGATTGAGCTGCCAGCTCAATATCGTGTACACAACTCATTCCATGTGTCTCTTCTCAAGCCTCTTGTCCCAGGTCCGCTCGCTGAGGGTACTCCAGATGACGTTCCGCCCGCGGCAGTGGAGGGGGAGGCCTCGTCTACGTATGCGGTGAGAGAGGTACTGGATTCTCGCAGGCGTGGTGGCGTACTCCAGTATCTGATCGACTGGGAGGGCTACGGCCCCGAGGAGCGTTGCTGGGTTGCTTCCGGCGACGTGCTGGACCCTGCTATACTGGCTGAGTTTCATGCCCGTTACCCGGGCAAACCTGCTCCCAGACCCCGTGGGCGTCCCAAGCGCTCGCTTTCCTCGTCGGTTCCGGTGCGTCGGGGTTCCCGGTCTCTCAGCCCCCGCCTGTCCGGTACCTCTGTGGCGACTCCAGTTCCTCCCGCCGGTACTCCCTGCTCGTCGGGTGGTCGTCGTCGTGGTCGTCCTCGTTCCCGTCCGACTCCTTCGGGGGAGGGTACTGTCACGTCTGGTGCTGTAGGCACTTCCTGTCCTTCCACACTGGTCTCCAACGGAGGTTGTCAGCCCAACAACTACAATACCCAGAATGCACCACCCGCTGACAACACACACACTGCTGATCACGTGACACCTCACCTGCCCCGGCCTGTTAGCCCTGAGTATTAGCCACAGTATAAAAGTACTGCTCAGACGCCCTTCGGCGCCGCGTATTGCCTAGGTTCGTCCGACATTACAAAGCGTTATTCTCTGTGATTATTTTCTGTGTATGACCTTGCTCTTGTTTTCTGACTACCGATTTTTGCCTTTGCCTTCGCTGTGGATTTTTCGTGTATCACCTTGGACTGTTTATCGTTTGTGTTTTTTCGGATCACCTTTGATACTGCCTGCCTCGTGTATGACTATTGGACTGTTTACCGTTTCTGTTTTTGGATTGCCTCTGATACTGCTTACTTCGTGTATGACCACTGGACTGCATCACTATCCTGTTAAGCTCTCCGTTTCCAGGTATACCTTTACTGGTGTTTTGTTGCTACTGCTAATCTCATTCTCTGTACCCTGTGGGTTTTTAATAAAATCCTTAACTGGTTCCGCGAGTGTCTGTATTCTGTGCCCCACCATGACACAGGCTTTCTTTTATTTATTTATTTATTTATTTTTATTTCATTTTCTTTTTTCTTTTTTTTTCAGCTTTGCAAGCTTTCTTTTTTTCTTTTTTTTCTCAGCTTTGCAAGCTCTCTTTTATTTCTTTTTAGCCTTGCAGGCTTTCTTTTATTTTTTCTTTTCAGCCTTGCAGGCTTTCTTTTATTTTTTCTTTTCAGCCTTGCTCCGTGGAGCTACCGTTTACCGGTCACAGGGCATGAAGTCTGTGACATCAGTCTGCTGGAGGCTCACCTTTTTAAAGACGGTACCACAGCAGAGGCTGATGACGCGTTATTGGCTTCAGGTGGCCTTAATGATCCCTGTCCTAATGAACTCTCAGCCGGTTCCCTTCTTACCAACTTGGTGGGTTTATGACGGCCTCTAGTGGCCGCTGCGGGAACTGGCTGAGCCCTAACAAGTTAATGCTGACTTTACATATATACTATCTTTCACAATATGATTTATATTTATTCAACTTTCTATGTATTGTTTTATTATCATACTATTATAAAAACTTTTCTCTTCTAACATACATACCAAGACTATGTTTATTGTTTATGCCAAATGAACATCAAACTTATTCTATTGGAAATTACTTAATTTATCAGAAATTTAACAGAAAGTCTCATCTTCACACATTAATCTCTTTTTAACTGTTTTTGCCTGTCAGACCTGGCAGCTAGAATTACACACACAAATACACACACACTCATACACAAACATACTCACAAACACAAATGTGCACACACACGAACATGCTCACTCACACACTCACAAACATGCTCGCTCACACACACACACACACACAGACATGCTCACAAACACACACACACAAACAAGCATGCTCACTTTCACAAACATGCTCACACAGACATACTCACACACAAACATTCTCACATACACACATGCACATGCAGACACACATATACTAACTTACAAACACACAGAAACATACACAAATACCCACTCACACACACACACAAACACACAAAGACATGCTCTCACACACATGCACATGCTCACAAACACACACATACATGCTGACACACAGACATGCTCACACATATACATGGTCACAAGCATACACAAATGTGCTCACACACACTTATCTCATCTCACATTCTTCAAGTCTGAGAGATCTGAACCTGGGTAATAATGAACTGCAGGATTCACGAGTGATGCTGGTCTCTGCTGGACTGAAGAGTTCACACTGTAAACTGCAGAAACTAAAGTAAGATAATCAGAAATTGAGCAGAACAGAAAATCTCACCTTCACACATTAATCTCCTTAATCCTCCTAGCATTGCACACACAAATACACACACTCATATGCAAACATACCCACACAAACACAAATGTGCACACACACATGCACAAACATGCTCACACACATACACACACGCACAGACATGCTCACAAACACACACACACACAACATGCTTACACAAACAAGCATGCTCACTTTCACAAACATGTTCACACACACAAACATGCTCACACACAAACATGCTCACTCACAAACATGCTCACACACAGACATTCTCAGACTCAAACATGCTTACACACAAACATTCTCACACACATGCAGGGACACACATACTCACTCACAAACACACAGAAACATACACAAATACCCACTCACACACACAAACATGCTCACATACACACATGCTTACACACAAAGACATGCTCTTACACACATGCACATGCTCACAAACATACACATACATGCTGACACACAAACATGCTCACACAGACATGCTCACACACACATGGTCACAAACATACACAAAGGTGCTCTCACACACTTATCTCATCTCACATTCCTCAAGTCTGAAAGAACTGTACCTGGGTAATAATGAACTGCAGGATTCAGGAGTGAAGCTGCTCTCTGCTGGACTGAAGAGTTCACACTGTAAACTGTAGAAACTAAAGTAAGATAATCAGAAATGCAGCAGAACAGAAAATCTCACATTCACACATGAATCTCTTTTCACCTGTTTTTGCCTGTCAGACCTGACAGCTGCCACTACACACACACACATACACACACAAACACTTATCTCATCTCAAATTCCTCAAGTCTGAGTGAACTGGACCTGGGTAATAATGAACTACAGGATTCACAAGTAAAACTGCTCTCTGCTGGACGGAAGAGTTCACACTGTAAACTGCAGAAACTGGAGTAAGATCATAAGAAATTCAGCAGAACAGAAAATCTCACCTTCACACATTAATTTCTTATTACCTGCTTCTGTCTGTCACAGATGCCCATACACACACACACACCATATGCATCATAGATACTGACAGAAGTGAGACTATGTTCTCTTCTGCCATAAAAACTATAAATCCAGCAGTGTGGGCTTATATCCTACACATGAATGAAGTGTTGTTGAGGTCTAAAATTCAGGTGGCTCCAATAGAGGCAACAAATGCTCGTTCAGGTCACAATCCCTCCATCTGTTTATAACTTTATAACTCCTAATGAAAAGCTTTGAAACCTTTAAACTTTGATTTTAAAATATGATACTGAATTTATCTTCCTGCTACATCTGCACAATGTTTTTGATTAGTAACCTTTGAATTATGGTGAGACACAAACTGAGCTGATCTGACCTCAAAAAAAAAAAAGTACAGAGATAATGTGGAGCTATAGGTAATGTAACAGGTACTCATTTATGAATGTGAAATTATGAATTTATGAATGAATGTAATGGGCACATAATGGAGAGATATGCCTAATGTAGAAACATGGACTAATCTATCAATATGAAAATGTAATATCATCACATAATTGATAATATAGAGCTATGGCTAATATAGAAACAGGCTCTGAGTGTGTTAATGTTGATCAATGTGGGGATGAAGAGCAAGAATGCAACACAGCAGGCAGTGAAGAGCCAGGCTTGGCAACATCAAGAAAGAGAATCTCGATACATGTAAAAGAGATAGACAGAAAAAAAAGAAAGGAAGTAACAAGAAAAAGTGGGAGTTAGGTGGATCAGCGTTGTGTATCTCAAAGTCCAGAAAAAAAACTGGTGCCAGGAGAATAACATCTCTCTAAATGTCATCAAGATCAAGGAGCTGATCGTGGGCTTCAGAAAGCAGGATAGAGTACATTCATCAATCTCCATCAATGGGACTGCGGTGGAGAGGTTTAACAGCTTCAAGTTCCCTAGTGTTCACATCAGCGAGGATCTGACATGGACAGAACACACTACACGGGTGGGGAAGGAACATAGGCTGTATATAAATATACTTATCCCGCATACAGCATTCTGCACCCTGTACTTTACCTCACACTGTACCTACCGGACTGTCCCATACTCATCCCACATACAACATTATGCACCTATTTCACACTGTACTTACCGGACTGTCTAATACTTATCCCGCATACAGCATTCTGCACCCTGTACTTTATTTCACACTGTACCTACCGGACTGTCTAATACTTATCCCGCATACATCATTCTGCACCCTGTAATTTACCTCACACTGTACCTACTGGACTGTCCCATACTTATCCCACATACAACGTTATGCACCCTGTACTTTATTTCACACTGTACCTACCGGACTGTCCCATACTTATCCCACATACAGCATTCTGCACCCTGTGCTTTATTTAACACTGTACCTACCAGACTGTCCTATAATTGTCCCACATACAGCATTCTGCACCCTGTACTTTACCTCACACTGTACCTACCAGACTGTCCCATACTTATCCCACATTCAGCATTCTGCACCCTGTACTTCCCACACAACTCATTCTGTATCTGCACTTTATTCATAGTTACTCTGTTACTTACTGGACTATTTCCTCACTTCCATGAAAATATTCTTGATATCTGCACACCTATATTGCATTGTATATTTATATGTTCAGTTACATTTAACATATATCTGGGCAATACTACATGTCTATAGTGTAAGGTATTGTATGTATTGTGTATACGGTAAATTTATATTTTATTTTATTACTCTACACTGTTGTAAATATTATTCTCTGCATACTATTGGGCATCTTCACCCAAGTTATTACTCATATGTACATGTGAACTCTGTGATGTGACAAATAAAAATCATGAATCTTAAATCTTGGAAGCATTTAGAAAATTCCAAGTTAGAGTTCATATAAACTTGGATGTAATCTGTAGTGGAGAGTGAGCAGCTAATGTAAAAACAGGGCTGTAGACCCGCCCATCCGGTTCCTATTGGCTGGGATAGCAATGGGTGGTGTGGCCTGGAGAGAGCGAGAGAGAGAGAGAGAGAGAGAGAGAGAGGTGATGCAGGAAGGAGACAGTGAAAGTAAGTTTCCTCCATTTGAACAGGACAGAAATCTGGATTTACTCGGTGAGTTAAAAAATTATAGAACAGAACTTCGACTCGGAACCGGTTCTCAGGGTTCCTCAGATCCAGAACCGGTTGTTTAAGCTCAGCTCAGAGTCTGATTACACTGGAAGAACCAGGATCAGCATAGAGATCTGAACCGGGCCTGGATCAGACCTGGACCTGGTTTAGATCAGACCGGATAAAGAACAATCATCTCTAACAGATCAATAATGCTGTAAACTGAAGAGAAATGCGCAGATATAGATTTATATTTATTGATCACAGTCATGTAGTTTATGTATATTTAAAGACTATAACTGATTAATTTGGGCTTTGATCTGTTGGGTAGTTTAAATCAGATATGGTTCAATGCATCCTCATGAGTTTATTCTAATGGTTGATCTCTCAACAGGATGTCTGCAGTGTCCAGCTGTGTGTGAATGAAGAAGAGTAAATGATGGATCCTCAGAACCCCAGCAGTGGAGCAGCCCCCCCCCCCGTCCTAAAGTGAGTATTAGAATTTATTTGTAAAATAGTTTTGTATTTTAATGTGATGCCAATTAAGAAATGAAATGCAAATTCAGAAATGCTGTTAAAATTCAAAACGCAATGCAAATGCAATGCAGATTGAAAAATATGATGCAAATTCACAAATGCAATGCAGATTCAAAAATATGATGCAAATTCACAAATGCAACAGAGATTCAGAAACATGATTCACTTTCAGAAATATAATTATATGTGTCATGACGACCTTGTGAAAATATGTATCTTATTAAAAGTATCAGACTAGTTTGAATTTAGTTTTTTTAAACTGCAGTCATATTTTTAATTATTGAGTTATTGATCTATTATTATTAGGGGTGGATTATATTATATGATGTTTCAAGAATACATTACTGCAACAAAATGAAAACAAAATTTTATTATTGCATTCGATATGATATGGCACACCCCTAACTGAGATATAAAAAATACAAGAATTTTATCAGATTTGTAACAGAAGTCATTGATCCAGAATATCATGATACTAATAATGCACTCCTAATATCTCCATGCATCCAGGATTAAAGTAAAAAAATGTATACTGGACAGATCTGTCTCTAGTAGATATAAATTGGGAAATGAGAACAGAGTGAATTTTTCTTTTGCTAAAAAGAGTAAAAAGTAGTACCCTGATCTGATAATTAGGGGTCGGTAATATGGCACAATATTTCAGGGTATAATATCGTTCACCATATTAAAAAATGTTCAAGATATTGTGTATACTCTGATATGGCACACACCTAGTTGTTTTTATTAAATATTGCTGAAAAATATTGAAGGTTTTGTATCATGATGACCTTTTGGAAATACGTTTTCAGTTTGGCCACAACTTCAAAATCTACAGTAAAGTTATAGAACCAGTTACAGTTAACCTGTTGTTACAAGATTTAAAGGGTAATGTCCCTTTAAGAGACATATGTAACGTGCACTATATTATTTATATTTGTACATTTGTTTAGATCAGTTTGGCGGAGGCATCAGCAGTGTGTGATTAGGCGTAATTAAGGTTTAGAATCAGCTGTTTCATTTCTCTCTCTGCCTAATGTTAGGCCAGTTAATATCTACAGCTCTCCCCTCTGTTTTCTTAAAGCTAGCCATGTTTATTTTTAAAGGATTCAGGCTGTTAGTAAATGAAAGACGTGCTGGGGATCTCAGCCTGGACTCTTGTGACTCGCTCTGAAAGAAAACAACAAGTAAAGTAGGTGTGTTTCTTACCCTAGAGCAGTTAGCTATAGGCCCTGGAACTACAGGTTCTACTGGTTCCTCTGCACGGCCGGGAGAAAAAACTAGCAGGTAGAATAAAGGTGACACAGTTAACACAGTTCTCTCCATACTGACTTATTTATCTACTGCCACCAACAGATACAATAAAACTGAAGTTCTTTTTCAGGGGAGGCAGCAGGGAGACGAGGAGGCAGACGTAAACGCTAGTTATAATTTATTAGACAAGAAATAAAATTGAAACTAACAACATAGATCCACAGATTACACTCTGACTGAAAACAAAATAAACAACCTGACTGGTGTGAAACTCGCACAAGAACACACAAACGGAACAAGGAAACACAGGACAAGAGCGTGACATTCTTTTAATACTTTCAAAGACTGTTTCCAAAGATTGTTATGAGACCTGATTTGGAAACGTATTACGAAAACCCAGAGACTTATTTAAATGAAGATTGTTTTCAATCTTTAATAAACTACAGCCATATTTTTTTAATTATTGAGTTGTCCTATAAATCCCTTATCAAATGGGCCAGAGGTGCAGCCAGCAAAGTGTCAACTTAATTGGACAAGTAGTTGTTGATAAACATTTTATTTGTTTTTTATAGCGTCACCTGTTGCTTAATTAGAGTGAGACTATAATGAATTCTGAAGAATTATGTGAACAATACTGCTTATTGAAGCAATGCTTAATGTGGTGCTTGGACCCCTAAAAATCCTCTCAAGTCCAATAAATAAATGCAGGTAGACAATTAATTAATGTAATAATCTGAGTCTGTTGAGTCATTAGAACATTTGAGACTTCTCTGGGATGGTTATGGAAAAGTTAGTGTAGAATCTGTGATTGAGTTTTAGTAAAGGAAGTTATTAACCAACACTTTACTCTCATCATGGATCATCATGAAGATCTGTTTACAGGGAGAAGAGAGCAGCATCTCCTGCCCCCAGTGGAGTGTCTATGAAGAGTGATCAGTCCATGGAGCATCCTCTAAAGTTCAGCAGTGGAGGAAGAAGCTCTGGATCTCGGTACATCACTGCACTAAACTACTGTTCTGTTCTGAGATTGAAGCTCTTCAGTTCCTGATCTTTATTAAATATGTGCTGTGTGTTGGAGTTTCACTGTGTAAATGTTGGAGTTTCACTGTGTAAACGCTGGAGTTTCACTGTGTAAATGCTGGAGTTTCACTGTGTAAACGCTGGAGTTTCACTGTGTAAACGCCGGAGTTTCACTGTGTAAATGCTGGAGTTTCACTGTGCAAATTCCGGAAGTTCTTTGTTTAAATGCTGGAGTTTCACTGTGTAAACGCTGGTGTTTCACTGTGTAAACGCTGGAGTTTCACTGTGTAAACGCTAGTGTTTCACTGTGTAAATCCTGGACTTTCACTGTGTTAATGCTGGAGTTTCACTGTGTAAATGCTGGAGTTTCACTGTGTAAATGCTGGAGTTTCACTGTGTAAACGCTGGAGTTTCATTGTGTAAACGCTGGAGTTTCACTGTGTAAATGCTGGAGTTTCACTGTGTAAATGCTGGAGTTTCACTGTGTAAACGCTGGTGTTTCACTGTGTAAACGCTGGTGTTTCACTGTGTAAATGCTGGAGTTTCACTGTGTAAACGCTGGTGTTTCACTGTGTAAATGCTGGAGTTTCACTGTGTTAATGCTGGAGTTTCACTGTGTAAACGCTGGAGTTTCACTGTGTAAATGCTGGAGTTTCACTGTGTAAATGCTGGAGTTTCACTGTGTAAACGCTGGAGTTTCACTGTGTTTAATGTTAACAGAACTGAAACCCAGAGAGGAGCTTCTCTAGAACCCAGCTGTGTTTCTATGAAGAGTGACGTGTCCATCAGTAATCCTCCTGATCTCAGCAGTGAACCTGTGACCTCTGACCCAAAGTGAGTCAAACATCAAAGCCTCAGAGATTTTACTGTAAATTCAAATCAAAGCAAATCAAATCAAATTTATTTGTATAGCGCTTTTTACAACTGGTGTTGGCACAAAGCAGCTTTACAGAAACATGATTACAGGACAAAGAATCAGGCAAAACATTAAACATAGAATATACATAATACAGAACCCCCAGTGAAAAACTCCCTCAGAGCTGCAGGAGGAGGAAGAAACCTTGGGAGGACCAAGACTCACATTAAAGGGGGGACCATCCTACCACTGGTCAAATGGCTTTTAAATTAATTTTAAAAAGTCTTTCATACATTCACATAGGTTTTATATATTCAGGTGTATAGCAGCTCCACTAATGGCTTATAGAGTAAGATGGATGATGAGCAGCTGATCTGTGGTGGTGGATGGAGAAGAGCTGACTTCAGAAACTTCCAGTCTGGCCAGACAGAGGACATGAGAGCCTGAGGGTCCAACATCCCTCGGTATCGGGTCGGACAGGTGGGCAGTCAGTAACTCGGAGGAAGGCAGAGAGATGGAATTAGTTTTGACTGGATTTATGTAAAACAGAGAATATAAAACATTATCAGAGTGTGGCAAATGACTCCGGCAGATCTGAATAAAACAGCCTAACTAAAGGCAGAGAGCCAGAAGGTAACATAGACATGGAGGCTCCCTGAAACACTGGCATCCACCCACTCCACCGTCCACAAACCTGAGTGACCGTGTGCAGTGGGAGAACAGCAGCACCAGCATCTCAGTTTACCACAATTTCCTCTGTCCATGAACCCCTGAATCTGCAGCCTTATCTAAAGGGAAAAACATTAATTACCAAAAGCTAAACTAAACAAGTAAGTTTTCAGTCTAGACTTAAAGATTGAGACTGCGTCTGAGTCCCGAACATATTCGGGGAGATTATTCCAGAGTTGAGGCGCTTTATAAGAGAAAGCTCTTCCTCCTGCAGAGCTCCTCTGAATTTTAGGAACTACTAATAAACCAGCACCCTGAGATCTAAGTAATCGCGGTGGTTCATAACAGGAGATGAGGTCTTGTAAATACTCAGGAGCGAGCCCGTGTAGGGCTTTATACGTTAACAGGAGAATTTTATAGTCTATGCGGAATTTGACTGGAAGCCAGTGCAGTGCTGATAGTACTGGACTAATATGGTCAAATTTTCTCGTTTTAGTAAGGACCCTGGCTGCAGCATTTTGAACTAGCTGAAGTTTATTTAAGTTACTGCCGGAACATCCAGACAGTAGCGCATTACAATAATCTAGCCTTGAGGTAATAAAGGCATGTACTAATTTTTCTGCGTCATGCAGTGATAGGGCATTTCTTAGCTTGGCAATATTACGGAGGTGTAGAAAAGCTGTTCTAGTAACATTAGATATGTGTTTATCGAATGCTAGATCTGAATCTATGATAACTCCAAGGTTTTCAGCTGCTGAACCAGGGGTGGCTGAGAAGTCAGCCAGATTTAGCATTAAGTCTGATAATTTATTTCTAGCAGCTTTGGGGCCTAATAGGAGAACTTCTGTTTTTTCACTATTTAATAGGAGGAAGTTGTGCGACATCCATGATTTTACATCTTCTACACAATCCTCGATTTTCTTTAATCTCACTCTGTCGTCAGGTTTGGCTGATATGAAGAGCTGCGTGTCATCCGCATAACAATGAAAATTCACATCATGTTTTCTAATAACTTTGCCCAGTGGGAGCATATATAATGTAAATAATAACGGTCCTAATATAGAGCCTTGTGGAATTCCATATCTTACCTTGGAATAACTGGAAGACATATCATTTAACCTCACAAACTGATAGCGATCGGTTAAGTACGATTTAAACCATGCTAAGGCAGTTCCGGTTACACCGACCATGTTCTCTAGTCTTTCTAAAAGGATAGTATGATCTATTGTATCAAAGGCTGCGCTCAGATCGAGAAGTACGAGTAGGGAAACAGCCTTGGTCGGCAGCTGTAAGTAGATCGTTTGTTATTCTAACTAAAGCTGTCTCAGTGCTATGATGAGGCCTAAATCCAAATTGAAATTTTTCATAGATCTGGTTTCTTTGCAGGTAAGAGCAAAGTTGTTGGGCTACAGCTTTTTCTAAAATCTTAGAAATAAAGGGTAAGTTTGAAATAGGTCTATAGTTAGACGGTACACTAGGATCAAGATTTGATTTCTTGATCAGAGGTTTAATTACAGCTGTTTTAAAGGCTTTGGGTACATGGCCCAGGGTGAGCGATGAGTTTACTATCATTAACAGAGGTTTAATTATATCTGGCAGTACCTGTTTTAGTAATTTTGTGGGAACAGCATCAAGTGTGCAGGTTGTGCTGTTTGAAGAGGAGATCATTTTCTCTAGTTCTAGCTGTGGAAGTGGGTTAAAGACTTCCAACCTAACTTCAGTAACAGGGTTTTGTTCTAGATCAGCCAGACCAGATGACAGAGAGGATGTAATATTTATCTGTTTAATTTTATCCCGAATGTTTTCAATTTTACTATTGAAGAAGTCCATAAAATCGTTGCTGGTGTGAATGGCTGGAATCTGAGGTTCAGTTCCTGCCTGGTTTTTAGTTAATTTGGAAATAACACTAAAGAGAACTCTAGGATTATTTTTATTTATCTCGATCTGTGAGGCCAGATACGCTGAGCAGGCTTTATTTAGTTCTTTTCTATATTTAACAAGACTGTCTTTCCACGCAGAGTGAAACACTTCCAGTTTAGTTGATCGATATTTACGCTCTAAATTTCGTACTGCTTTAAGGTACGAGTTTGATCATTGTACCACAGTGCGAGCTTTTTCTGTCTCTCTATTTTGTGTTTAAGGGGTGCTACAACATCTAAGGTAGCGCGAAAGGTATTTTCTAAACCTTCGCTTAGTTTGTCTAGTTCTACAGGGTCTATAGGAGAATACATTAGAGTTGATAAGTCTGGAAGCTTATCTGTAAATTGTTGGGCTGTAAAAGGCGTAATTGAACGTTTTACAGAGTAGCTAGGGGATGTACATATATTATGACTGAGATGTAATTTAAATGAAATAAGGTAATGATCTGAAATTGCGGAGGTTTGAGAACGAATATTCGGGTTATCTATGCTCACACCCAGGGTCAAAACTAAATCCAGAGTATGATTACAGTAATGAGTAGGTCCTGTTATATTTTGAATAATACCAACTGAGTCTAAAATCGATGTGAATGCCTTTTTTAATGGATCATCCAATTTTTCAAAATGAATGTTGAAGTCTCCAACTATAATCACTTTATCACTACTTACTGCTAAGTCTGTGACAAAATCACTAAATTCTTTTAAAAATTCTAAATAGGGCCCTGGTGGTCTGTAGATGTTAATTAAAGAAAATGCATTCTTTTTTGTAACTGGATTAATTATACTGGTGTAAAGAAGCTCAAAAGAAGTAAAATTTTCATAGTGTTTCTGATTGCTAACTAAGGTACTTTGGAAAAATATGCAGACCCCACCTCCTCTACCGGACAATCTCGGATTGTGTATATAATTATAGCCTGCAGGGGTGGCTTCATTTAATGCTACATATTCATTTGGCCTAATCCAGGTTTCTGTCAGACACAGAATATCGAATTTCTGATCAGTTATCATTTCATTCACTAGAACTGCTTTTGAATTTAGAGATCTAATATTAAGTAAACCAATCTTTAGGCTTGAAATGTTAGTACTACAGTCTGGATATGATTGTTTAATATAAGTTAAGTTATTTAGATTTACTGTTTTAGTTTTTTGATGTTTTTGTTTGACTCGGGGGACAGACACAGTCTGAATACATTGGTATCTAGGTAACGTCTCTTTGCAGCTCGCAGACGGTCAGTTAAGCCTCTCTGTCTGCGTCCTGGTCCCGGCCCTGGATTGTCAGCAGCTTCTAATACTACTCTGCCGACCAGCTATGAAGACTATGAGCTATGCTGCATGAAAGTAAGGCAGCTCCCTCCCGCGTGGGGTGGACACCATCCCTACCTAAAAGACCAGGCTTGCCCTCAAAGTGTAGCCAGTTATCTATAAAGCCCACATGATTTTCTGCACACCACTTGGACATCCAGCGGTTCAGTGAAGAAAGCCTGCTGTAAGCTTCATCACCACGCCTCATTGGGATGGGGCCAGAGCAGATTACCTCCTCGGACAGCATCTGGGCCTGTTTAATCACCTCTTTAATATTAGCCTTAGTTACTTCAGACTGCCGCAGACGAATATCATTGGCCCCTACATGAATTACTACCCTCGAATATCTCCTATTCCCTAACCTGAGGTTGCCACTAATGTCCGGTGCTCTGGCTCCCGGTAAACAAGTAACTGTTGCCGCTGGTGCCCCTAAAGGAGTAGCTAATTTCACGTGTCGGACGATAGAGTCTCCTATCACCAGAGTACCTTTAACAGGCTCCTCAGTTGGTGCTTCACTGAGCGGGGCAAACCTGTTTGACACGTGAACTGGGGGAGCGTGGTGTTTAGGTGGGCTGGCTGTGGCCTTTGCGGTAGCATTAGCCTTAGCCTTTCGACTATGCCGCCGAGACGTTACCCATTCGCCCCGCTGTGAGGGCTCTAAGGCCGGAGTCGAGGGGGTACTAACTCTCCCTGAGACACCCGGGGCTGCTAACAGTGAATCCTGCTGTCTATACCTTATTAAACCCCGGACGTGCAGCTCTAACTTATTCACCTTATCCACCAAGGTGCTAACTATCTCACACTTAGTACAAATACCACTATTGTTACCAGTATCGGTGGATAAGGGTTCTAAGCTATACATGCCACTCTGAACAGGTGTAAACCTGAGCAGAAGCCATGGAGAAAAAAGCACTCACCTTGTTTCAGTTGAAATTAGAAACTTACACAAACAAACTGCAGCAGCAAACAGCTAATCCAGCAAACCTGAGGAAAAAGTCTATAAAAGTAGACTGAGAGTGGATTAATAGGTGTGAAGAGAGTAAAAGAGAAGAAAACAGAGAAAAGTGTAGAAGCTGAAGATTAAAGCAAGCTTTCAGCAAGTTACATGAATTAAAAATTACCTTTTTAATTCATGTAACACACACACACACACATACAAACACACACAGCTGTGTTCTTATGTTGTTCCTCTGCACGGATTTGTCCACAGAACAATGTTCTAAATCACTAAACGCAAGGAAATTATACTAGGTTTATCAAGCCCATTTAATTTCCCTGTTTTATCAGAAAATTTAACTAGAAAAAAAAATAGAGGGAGCGCACAAGTGAAATTAAAATGAACAGGGATGAACAAAACGAAAAAAATAAAAAGATGAAATAAAAATATCCCATTCATCTGAATAGGATAGTCCTTAAATTTAGGAAAGTAGAAGAATTAGACTATTAGGATTATTGCTAAAAAAAAAAGTAAAGAAAACTTACCTTTATGTTTCTGTTTTTTTTTTTTCAGTAAACAGTTTTAAGACAGTCTCTCCAGTTCTACCACAGTACTTTATTAGAGTATCTCCATACAGGAATTGGGGTGGGTTTCCCGAAAGCTTCGTAACGCTAAGAACTTCGTTACCTCATACATAAGATTGATCAGGCTGTTACTGTGCCATACACACATTTATATACAATTCCCACCAGCCCAGTAATTATAGCACAACACAATATATTTCCATGCTATTGGGAAAATCCCTGGTACTGTAGGGCCGGTGCAGGGGACGCCTGCGGTGTCTTTAGTCACACCTACATGTATTGTAAAGGGTATCGGTGAATGTGCAGGTAATATTTAATATTGTTCCTTTATCAGGTGCTTCTAACCAACGTTGTGGCCGTTCATCTGGGCAAACTCTGGGGTGTGTCAGCTCGCAAATATATTATATTATAAGTACCAGTCAAAAGTTAGCCACGTCTCATTCAATGTTTTTATTTATTTATTTTTTACATTGTCGATTATTATTAAAACCATGAAAACTATTAATTGACGCAAATGGAAGGTCAGATGAGACCAAAATTAAGCTCTTGGGCATCAAATCGATTCACCGTGTTTGGAGGAAGAGAAATACTGGATATGAACCCAAAAACTCCATCTGTTAAACATGGAGGTGGAAACATTCTGCTTTGGGTCTGTTTCTCTACTAAGAGAACATGAAGACTTCACAGCATTGAGGAGCTGATGAACGGATCATGTACCGTAGAATTTATAATGAGAACCTCCTGACCTCAGCAGGTTTGATGGGTCTTCCAACATAACAATGACCTAAAACATACGGCCAGGGCAACAAAGGGGTGGCTTCAGAAGAAGCATTTTAAGATCCTGGAGTTATCTAGAGAGTCTCTGGAGCTTAAATTCAAGTTCCCAAGCAACCTTCTTGAAATCTTTACCATTTGGAGATTTTCTGTAAAGAGGAGTGAAGCCAAAATCCCACCTGAGTTGTGCAAAACCTGGTGTCCAACTAGAAGAAACTTCTGAGCTCTGTGCTTACCAACAGGTGTTTCTCCACCAAGTAATAAGTCACGTTTGCCTGAGGATCAAATACTTATTTTATCTAATCAAATAGAAATTAAATAAAAACTTTTATTTAATGTTTTCTTCTGATTTTCTTGATATTCTGTCTTTCTCTCTCAAAATAAACCTACTTACAAAACTATCAGGGTATCAAATAAGAGATGATTATGTTCTAAGACATTAATACAATAGTAATTAATTTTATTAAATTAGAATATAGCTAGAACATATTTTGATAAATCACAATGGAAAACTATGCTTGTTTATTCCTAAATACAATCACCCTATTGCTGAATGGCACTTTTTTCAACAATGAAATCATTACAGAAAACATGTGTATCTGTGTGACATTCTCTTTGTTTATATTATTAGATTTTAACCTTTATTAAACATTTGGAAATGTATCGGTTAATGCAGATTTTATCTAAAGTTGAGTTATTTATTTTATCCATTATTTTCTACTACATTTATTTTATTATTAATCTGATATTTTAAATTTTTAATTAAGCTTCTAGATCAGCTATTTTTTTCTATTTGTCCGCAGAGAGAAGAACAATATTTTTAGCAAGGA
The DNA here is from genome assembly GCF_023375975.1 of Astyanax mexicanus. Classification (NCBI taxonomy): domain Eukaryota; kingdom Metazoa; phylum Chordata; class Actinopteri; order Characiformes; family Acestrorhamphidae; genus Astyanax; species Astyanax mexicanus. Next base: position 728,233 of record NW_026040044.1, read on the forward strand.
AAAAGTGGAGCATATATTCAAGGTAAGTCCTAAACCATTTTGTAACATTGTCCTGTATTATTTCTTACATGTGTTTATTATATTCCAATTATAATAATAAGTACTGAAAAATTGTGATTAAGTAAAAGTACCTTTACTTTGCTAAAATTCTGCTCAAGTAAAAGTAAAAGTACCCATCTAAAAATCTACTGGAGTAAAAGTAAAAAAAGTACTCAATTTAAAATGTAATTTGAGTAAATGTTACCTAGTTATTTTAATTATTTGATGTAAAAAGTACAACAAATCAAGTTAATTATTATTAATTAATATATATATAAAAATTATTATTCCACATAATAATTTGGACCTTTCAGGCAATATTTGTTCAGACCACCCCATAAAACATTTTCAAGAACAAGTGGTATAGGTTTCTATGATCCCTTTTTTCTTTACTGTTAAAAGGTAATGTTCATATATGTGACTATAAACTGTAATTTTATAGTTTTACAGTTCATTATTATTCTTTAACTTGCTATTGCTTTGCTTTAACTGCTATTTACATGTTTTTTTTTAACATTCAAGCTTATTGTTTAATGTTTCCAATAAAAACATGAAATCATGCAAAAAAAACTGCCATAAAGAAGCACATATCGATGGGTAGCATAACTCGACAGAACACCTGTTCCCTCGAGCACAGCTGATTCACACAGCGTCTCTCCCGCTAACCGTAATAATAAACACTGCTGGGAAAAGTTCAGCTGCGCTGCCTGAGGCATTTCTCTCACCACCAAGACTTTCAGAAAGGTGAACTCAGTTTGTGGACGCAGGTTAAGCAGAGTAACGTAGCGCAGCTCTGTTAACTTGTTAGCTAATCTAGGCAGTTGGATTTGTCTCCAGTTTAGTTTAGGCGATAATGAACGTTAGTTAATTATATAAAATACAAGATTACAAACATCTTTCGTCTCCATTAACCTTAACTGTTTTTTTTTTGCTTAGGTTGTATTATTATTGTGCTGGATATTTTACTAAATACAGGAGATTGTATAATCTGTGTAGCTGCATATGCACAGAGATTACTGCTCTTTATAAAGTAAATCCACAGTGAATTTAGAATATATATATATATATATATATATATATATATATATATATATATATACCACCACATGCTTTCGCAGGTTTGATGTGGAAGTTTTGAAAGCTGACAGTTCTGTCTGGCGGGGCACATTTTGCATTGCATTGCCTCGTTATTCCACACGCGAGCATCCGTGCTTTTAATTCAGACAATTGTTTTTTTTTCCAGCAATTTATTTTTTACTCAGTAACGGGGAGTTTTCCAGTGTAGCAAAGTAAATTACTTGTGTCAAAATGTACTTGAGTAAAAGTAAAATTACCTATTTTAAAAACTACTTTAAAAATTACAAATTACTCATAAAATCTACTCAATTACAGTAACGTGAGTAAATGTAATTTGTTACTTTCCACCTCTGGTTTTAAATGTCATATTTTGTATATCTTTGTATAAGAAAGGTCTTGTACAAATGAACTTGCCTTGCCATATTTTTCAGATTAAAATCATTTTAAACTTTTGATAATTTGCTAATAATGAAACTTCTATTCATAATCAGTTCCTGGTGATCAGACTCAGATCAGTGTCTCTCTGATGTTTATCAGATTGTTCTGTAGTCAGATCATCTCTCTCTGTACTGGAACAGCTTTACTGATCCTCTGATCTTCGTTCTTAATCAGGAGCTGCAGCAGAAATTTATCTCTCTAGTGAAGAACGAGCTGAACACATTCAAGAAGCTCCTGAGTCCAGATTACCCAGCATGCTCTGAGAGAGAGGAGGAGGATGAGGATGATCAGAGAGAGGGGGTGCTGAAGATCACACTGCACATCCTGAGGGAGATGAAGGAGAAAGACCTCGCCAACACACTAGAGAACAGTAAGAGTTCTGGGTCATTACCATCGATACCAACCTGAGTGCTAATCTCTTTCCTCAGTGAACTCCTGCATTTTAATAGTAATAAAACAATGAACTGGATTTATTTAATCATAGGATAATGTATCACAGCATCAGCTGTAGTCCTTAAAATTAACACTTACTGATTTTAACTCTAAAACCACTACAACTGCTACAGAAACACCATATTATAATCATTAATATTAAATTCATTATTTACTGTATCACTTTAATGCATGGTCACAGCTGATCACATGATCCATATTGTCTTCCTCTGTTATCAGAATTGGCCCCGGCGTGTCGACTAAAGCTCAAATCCACACTGTGGAAAAAAGTTCAGAGAATTAATGAAGGAATCACAAATCCTGAAACCGCAGTCCTCCTGAATCAGATCTACACAGAGCTCTACATCACACAGGGAGGGGGTGGAGAGATCAATCAGGAACATGAGGTGAGACAGATAGAAGATGCATCCAGGAAAAGGACAACACAGGAGATTCCCATCAAATGTAACGACATCTTTAAACCATTACCAGAACAGAACCGGTCCATCAGAACTGTGCTTACTAAAGGAGTTGCTGGAATTGGAAAAACAGTCTCTGTGCAGAAGTTCATTCTGGACTGGACTGAAGGAAAAGTAAATCAGGACGTCCTCTTCATTTTCCCTCTTCCTTTTAGAGAACTGAATCTGATGAAGGAGAAGAAGCTCAGTCTGGTGAATCTTCTTCAGCGCTTCTTCCCAGAAACACAAGATTTAAAACCAAGACATTATAAGAGCTACAAGATCATGTTCATCTTTGATGGTCTGGATGAGTGTCGACTTCCTCTGGATTTCCAGAACAATGAGAACTTGGTGGATATAGAAGAACAAACCTCAGTGGATGTGCTGCTGACAAACCTCATCAAGAAGAACCTGCTTCCATCTGCTCTCCTATGGATAACTACTCGACCAGCAGCAGCCAATCAGATCCCTCCTGACTGTATAGACCAGGTAACAGAGGTTCGAGGGTTCAGTGACCATCAGAAAGAGGAATACTTCAGGAAAAGGATCAGAGATCAGAGCCTTGCTGAAAGAATCATTACACACATGAAGTCCTCCAGAAGCCTCTACATCATGTGCCACATCCCAGTCTTCTGCTGGATCTCAGCCACTGTTCTAGAGAGGATGTTGGGTGAAGCAGAGGGAGGAGAGATCCCCAAGACTCTGACTCAAATGTTCACACACTTCCTGATCTTTCAGATCAAACACCGCAGCCAGAAGTACCACCATAACAGTGAGGATGATCTTGAGCAGACTAGAAAGATTATTCTGGCTCTGGGAAAACTGGCTTTCCAACAGCTGGAGAAAGGAAACCTGATCTTCTATGAGGAAGATCTGAAAGAGTGCAGCATTGATGTGAAAGAAGTGTTCGTGTACTCAGGAGTGTGCACCCAGATCTTCAGACAGGAATCTGAACTTCACCTGGGAAAGGTCTTCAGCTTTGTACATCTGAGTGTTCAGGAGTTTCTGGCTGCTTTATATGCGTTTCTCTCCTTCATCTCCAACAACAGAAATGTTCTACCTGGAGTTTTGGATTTCTCCAAAAAGGGAACGATGTCTGACTTCCTGAAGAGAGCCGTGGACGAGGCCTTAAAAAGTAAAAACGGACACTTGGACCTTTTCCTCCGATTTCTTCTGGGTCTCTCACTGGAGTCCAATCAGACTCTCTTACGAGGTCTTCTGATACAGAAAGAGAACATCTCTAACAGTAAAGAGGAAGTAGTGGAGCACATCAAGCAGAAGATAAAGGAGAATCTCTCTCCAGAGAAAACGATCAGTCTGTTCCACTGTCTGAATGAACTGAATGATCATTCTCTAGTGCAGCAAGTCCAACAGTACCTGAACAGAGGAGGAGGATCCAGGGATCTCAGTGGAGCTAAACTCTTTCCTGCTCAGTGGTCAGCTGTGGCGTTTGTGATGCTGAATTCAGAAGAGGAGCTGGATGAGTTTGACCTGAGTAAATTTCAGAAATCAGAAGAATGTCTTCTGAGGCTGCTTCCAGTGGTGAAAACATCCAGAAAGATTGTGTGAGTATTTTCATTAATCAGTGTTTCATCTGTGCTGTTTTATATTTTATAGTATATAAAATATACACATGTTTTATATCACATATTTTCAGATAGAAACATCACAACACAAAAACATCTCTTAAGATAAAATTAACTGTTAAATTCCCCCACCTTTTGGGTTTAGGGTAAAAGGGGAAATACAACACTATGTATATGGAATAAACTGCCTCTGGATGTAATAAGGTATTGCCTCTGGAAAATGAGTTGCAGTACACATAATCGTGAGTAAAAACTGGTTCACTAACTTGGTTTTTGGAAGGGGCACAACACAATCTACAAGTACCCGCTCAAATGCTTCATTCATGACAGGTATAGGCAAAATGGAGCTGGGGAACAACCTGGTTAGGCTTCCCAGTAGGGCTGGACCCGAATATTTAGGTATTCGGTTATTCGCTCGTTGAGTAGGTATTCAGTTTTTAATTTTGGTATTCGGATATTCGTTTTTTTCCTTTTCTAAGCTCCACCTCGCTCTAACATCACACATCACACAATTCCAAAAGCTCAGCTGTTTGGAAGCATTTCAAATTAAGTTTAGACAAGACAAAAGCAGTGTGCCAAATGTGTGATATTCAACTAGCAAACATAGCTTTATGAAGCTGCTTCTGTCTGACATTAAAAGTAATGTTATACATGATAAAAAACTTGCAGGCACTTTGAAACTGATTTTTATAATAAACTAGTAATGTGGCAACACTAGGGCCTAAATCAGTTACAGAAAGCCTAGCCTACAGAATGATGTCTGAATGAATGTCCTCTAATCTAATATAATTTAACATGGTCTAAGAATATAAAATAATTTCTAAACAAACATACTATTTTATATTGAGCTTATAGCGCAAGTGCAAAAACACAAAAATAAGTAGTACGGCTATGCACTGCACAGTTATTAAACCGAAACAGACCAACATTAACATCATTTACAATGATTTTCCTCTGCTCTAATATAATTAACAATGTTTAAGAATATAAAATACTTTCTGAACAAACGTGTTCTTTTTTTTCTTGTTTTTAAGCAACGAGTTTTGCTACCCTGTCAAACTGTGCTACCCTAGTGTACATATAAACTTAAAAATTGTAAAACGTAATAAAAGCATTTGTAATACTCAGGCAGATAATAGCAAGGGGTTTCCAGTTTTTTAATGCACCCAAGAAGAACAGAATTACCATAAAAAATAATAAAAAATGTTTCTGTGCATGTGCACTGGTGTTGAGAAGCACATTTTTTTCGTACTTTAATCTGTTTTTAATCCGTCTTTTTAAAAACGAATATTCGAATATTTGCTACCAATCAGTGCCGAATATCCGGAGCTCAACAAGCGCTATTCGGGCCAGCCCTACTTCGCAGTAATCTGGCCAACGTGACAAGTCTGACAGTAATCTGCCACATCCTTCTTCAACGAAGGCCAGAAGAAGTACTGTAACACTCTGTTGTACATTTTATTTATTCCCAAATGTTCTGACCATGGGTTGTCATGAGCCGTATTTAAGACATGCTCCCTGTAGACTATTGGAGTGACAATCTGATGAACAGTATTTAACTTAATATTTAATTAATTTTTAAGTGTTGACCATTTGTGCATCAGCAAGCCATCATCAAGATAATACACAACCTGCTGAACAGAAAACTTTGGGTTCTCACTTACCTTAGCAAAAAACTTATTCAGGGAAGCATCTGCTTTGTGTGCTTTGATCAAATCACCACAGCTAAGACCGGTATCTAATTCTTCTACCTTTACTGGTCGAGACTGAACAGACTGACCTTCTGTAAAATAAACGTAAGATCAGGTAACAGGGAACTCCTCTGCATCACATACTAGAAAGGTGTCTGACAAATCCAGATCATCCTGCCACTTGCGTGCCTGAGCACGAGTAACAACACTTGCAGGGTAAACAGGGTTCTCAGGATCTGAGTGGGACATAACTGGTGTTTCCACAATCTCTAAAACAGGAAAAACTTTCCCACCTGCAGCATCATTACCTAAAATAATGTGTACCCACTCCACAGGTAATAAATCAAACACTGCTGGCTTAAAGGGACCAGAAATAAGGTCAGATGAAAGGTACTTTCTTGTACTCCATACTCAGCCCTCTACGCACAGCATATGACCCAGTAAAAGAATCAGATGTAAATGGTAAAACACTGCTTAAAATTAGAGTCTGTGCAGTGCCAGAGTTTCTCAAAATGTTGACCAGTAAAACAACACCATTGTTATCCAGCCTGACCTGTCCACTTAACAGGAAAAGTTTATAGTATGCATCTTCCACAGGCTTCATAACAGGACCTCCAACAGTCACTGTCTTATGCACACGATCAATTAAAGCAACTGGCCTGGAGGAGGTTGAAGACTGCTGTCTATTTTCAGCCTCTTCAGTTTCCTCTTAAGCTCTAAACAGTTTGAAGCAATATGTCCAAGCTTGTGACAATAGTAACACTCTCACCTGTCACCAACATAAGGTAAATAACCACCAGTATGAGAAGATTTACTTCCAGTAACTAAAGAAGACTCTGAGTTATTTGAGACTGACTTAAACACCTGACGGTGTGTGAGTAAAAACCTGTCAGCAAGTACTGCAGCTTGAGCAACAGTAGAGACAGCACGTTCATTCAAATAGACAATGACTTTGTCATGGAGACAGTTTTTAAACTCCTCCAAAAGTATGAATTCACGTAGGGAGTCTAATGTAAATGCTTTGTTTGCACTGCACCATTTATCAAAAAAGAATGGTCTTTTCCCTTACAAATTCAACATGAGTCTGTGATGCTTGCATCTTCAGACCTCATAAACGTTGTCTGTATGCTTCAGGAACTAATTCATAAGAACGCAAAATTGCTGCTTTTACCACATCATACTGCAAACTATCCTGAAGAGATAAAGCAGAGCAAACCTCCTGCGCTTTACCAACCAACATTACATTGCAGTAACAGTGACAACATATCCTTAGGCCAACCCAAAGTCAATGGTATCTGCTCAAAAATGCTAAAATAGGTGTCTATTTCAACTTCCCGAAAGGGTGGAGCCAAAGACATATTTTTACTGACATCAAAAGCAGTAATGTGTGATACTACAGGGAGAGTGACTAAAGGAGGCTGAACAGGTGGATCACTAGACACTGTAGGGTTTGGAACAGGAAAAGACAGTGAATTAGGGTGGTTTGAGGCTCTTAATTCTATCTCACGCAACTGTATCACATGTTAATGTTCTAGCTCCAGCTTATGAACAGACAGCTTAAACTCATATTCTTGCCTGCAGGCCTCAGCTCTACTCTTTGATTCATACCAGAGACGAGCCAAACGAAACTCCAAGGGAGCATCACCTATTATAAAAAAAAATCTAGTTCCACCACCACTGTGACTTCCAATCACCTTACACACATGACACAAGTTTTACATTGCAAATACCAGACGAACGCCCATCTGTTACATTCCCCCACCTTTTGGGTCTAGGGGTAAAAGGGGAAAATGCAAGACTATGTATATGTAATACAGTGCCTGTGAGTGGGATGGAAGGAAGGCCAGAAACAGAGCTTTGCAAATTTAGAAGCTTTTACTGACAAATATGCAAGAATTTACAATTCCAGTATTTACAAAGACAATCCAACATTCAAGGGTGTGAACAAAAGTGGATAGAGATATATTTACAATGTCTATTGAACATAAAAGAAAAGTGTAGGAATGTTAACAGCCTATGGTGGACTACGGAGAGTGCCAAAGAAAAGAAAATAACAAAATGCTAACCTGCCTAACCCAAGAGCTAACCTCAACCAAAAATGCATAAATTGGCACCTGCCCCTTACCAAGTGTGTCTATACAAAGAGTATACATAGGTGATGCAATGGATGGTGCCCATAACCTCTCCAACCATGTGGGCAAACAGCTTGTCTGAGCTACTTAGAGAGATAGGAGAAAACTCCCAGCACAGAACAGTACTTTACACACTATACAACTCTCTCAGCACAGAACACCCCTTTATGCAACACACACACACACACACACACACACACAAACACACACACACACACAATCACCTCTTTTCAAATCAGAGAGCCCGCCTTCTCCCTATGTGGACTTCACCCCATTGGTAGAACAGGTGTTGATTATTCCGCCAACAAAGTGCACACACCTGGAGAGAGAGAGTGGCTCATGACAGAGGAGGGAAGAAAACAGAAAGAACAAAAAAGACGTGCCTTTGTGTACGTAACATTAACAAACAGGTTGAAAAAACATATATACATATTTTGTATATATAGTTTGCATTACTGTTTTGTTTTCTTAAAACTGTCTTTAAAACCTGTTCTGAATTGAGTTTTAAATATTTTTGTAAACCACGTTGAATTGTCTCTGTGTATAAAAGGTGCTATATACATAAACTTGCCTTGTCTTATGGAAGTGATGAAGAATGGCTAACACTGGAAGTAAGAGGTCATCACTTAAGATCACTTAATATGAAGAAACAGGTTAAAAAATATAATAATATAATATAATCGTTTAATATGTAATTTAATATACAATCTTATCGAATTAACCACAGAAATACAAAATAATAATTGAACTGGGACCAGAACTGGCAGCCTCTGGTGTTTAAGATCACAAAGTTCTTTAGTTAAGTAAATGTTTGTGAAACATTCTTTAATTAACCATAAATCTTAAGTATGAATTTATCAACTACTTAGCATTAAAAGCTTCTGGGAAATGTACCCCTGCACAGTAGAATTGAAAGTTTCTATTAAGGGCTTCGCAATAAAAATATGTTTTAGGCAGATTGATGTATTCAGTGTCAATATTATTCTTTAATTTAATAATTATTCATAATTGGGCAGCAGTTTCAATATTCTTAACAGTATACTCAAGTCATTAAGTACAGCTTCTTCTTTCATCTGATGTCTTCTGTCAATTCAGAAGTGCTCTACCATCTAAATGTTTTGTTTGAAATGCAATAACAGGATGACAGTGTACACTTAATGCAATTAAACTCTTTGTGTGCAATTAAAGTATAATTGATACAAAGAGTTGTTCAAATTTAGGATTAGTGAGCAGTTTACTTTTTCACAAGAATAAGCTCTTCGCTTTTCCAATAAATAAACATAATCACTGGGACTGTGAAATTCAGTACTTACATTTTTACATCCATTTTTTTATCCAGATTTTGACAGTGGTATCAAAACATGAACATGTTCACAGTAAATTACTGAAAGAAAAATAGAAGGGTGTATTGATATAAATTTTTATTGTATGAAATTTAGACTAAATATATTTGAAGATGAAAATATGATATGATACAATGTTTAAAGAAGCTCTGTGTGTGATGGTTAAATTCTGTTCTCTGAGGAGGTTTATCTTTCTCTCTGCAGGATGTATGATTGCAGTATTACAGAGAAAGGCTGTTCTGCTCTGTTTTCAGTTCTGAAATTAAACCCCTCCCACCTGAGAGAACTGAGTCTGGCCTACAGTAAACCAGGAGATTCAGGAGTGAAGCTGCTCTCTGAAATACTGATGGATCCACTTTGTAAACTGGAGAAACTACAGTGAGTGTTATTGCTGTTGTTGATTCTCTTTATTCTTTGTATTTCACAGCAGTTTGTGTTGAGTTTTCTTCTCTCTACAGGCTGGAATTCTGCAGTATTACAGAGAAACACTGTGCTGATCTGGTTTCAGCTCTGAAATCAAACCCCTCAGAGCTACGAGAGCTGAATCTGAGCTACAATAAACCAGGAGTGAAGATGATCTCTGGTTTACTGGAAGATCCACACTGTAAACTGGAGAAACTACAGTGAGTGCTACCCTGCAACCTGAAACATTAATTAATATTCATTAGAATCTGCTCTTGATTACCATCTCTCATTCATATAAACATGAATTATACAAGAGTAACAGCAACTGAACAGATATATTATGGTAACTGTATGGGTACACACAGGGTGAGTGTATGGTTCCCTGCCAACTACTTGCCAAAGTTAAATAAGCTAAATGTGCTTCGTTGCAGAGGGAACATGTGAGGAAGTTGGTAGCAGTGAAAACAGACATAAACAGACTTCAAACACACTTTAAATTTAACTTAATTCAATTTTATACTGTTTATAATGAAGTCTGTCACATGCTTAGCTTTTAAATAGCTGGAATCAAATCAGAATTTCTTTTTTTTAATAAAGTAACAATAGGTTCTGCTGTGCAAATGCTGTGATATTTAGTATTTATTTTTTTTAGGTCTTCAGTAGCAGCTTGGAAAACTTTTTGGCTTTGTCCAAAATCAGATAAACAATTTAACACTTTAAATTCTATACTAGTTTTAGCTTCATAAATTGAGTCAGAGAGAGAGTACAGTAGGTCATGCTGCTTCTCCATCAGCAGGTAGAGTCTAAGAGAGAGAGAGTACAATAGGTCATGCTGCTTCTCCATCAGCAGGTAGAGTCTAAGAGAGAGAGAGAGAGAGAGAGAGTGTGTACAGTAGGTCATGTTGTTTCTCCATCAGCAGCCAAAGTCTAAGAGATAGAGAGTACAGTAAGTCATGCTGTTTCTCCATCAGCAGCCGGAGTCAGAGAGAGGGAGAGTACAGTAGGTCTTGCTGTTTTACGTCTGTTAGCTGATATATCAGATTTGGGGATCTGGAGCATGCTGGCTGCAAATGATGCAGACACAATTTTAAGTATTGTTTAATTATCTACCTAATTTCAGTATCTAAATATGCGCTGTGTTACACAGTAGAAGATAAATATGTGTTTAAACTGTTAGTGAGATTTGTCCTTTTCTCTACAGGCTGGAATTCTGCAGGATTACAGGAAAAGACTGTGCTGCTCTGGTTTCAGCTCTGAAATTAAACCCCTCCCACCTGAGAGAATTGAATCTGAACTACAATAAACCAGGAGATTCAGGAGTGAAGCTGCTCTCTGATCTACTGAAGGATCCTCACTTTAAACTGGAGAAACTACAGTGAGTTACTGATTTCCTTTAGCTTTACAGAAACATAGTGAAAAATAAAAATAGATTATACCAGTTAAATCTTACTATTTTCTCTTCAAAGGATCTGTGACTCTTCAGAATTACGTGAACTAAATTTTAACAACCAAAACTTAGGAGAATTAAGAGTGAAGCTGCTCTCTGATCTACTGGAGGATCCTCACTGTAACCTGGAGAAACTAGAGTGAGTACTGAACTACACACCTGTGCACACACACCTAAAGTCACTATGTAATATCAGTATAACGGAAACATTATAATTCCAGTAAACATATAATAATTAGGAAATATTTTAATTACAGAACTTAGCCACAGTGGAGATGCATAACTGTACAATAATATGAATATGAATCAGAAACAGAAATACTGTATTGATCCCAGATGGAAAATTGTTGTTACAGTTGCAACCATTCCTGTAAATACTACAACACACAATTAAATCCACACACAATTAAATTCTTACAAATACAATAATATTACTGTGGTTGTAATAATAAATATAAAACATTTCCTGTAGAAAAAAATCAAATTATTGCACCTAATTATTGCTCAAATGAACACTACAATAATATTAATAATAATAATAATAATAATAATAATAATAATAATAATAATAATAAAGGGTGAAGAAGACAGAAGAGAGGACAGTTTGCATGGAGTCATGATGTGGAACATCAGTGCCACTGGTCTGTAGTTCTTGATGTCACTGGGTCACTGAGTCTTCAGAACAAAATCAATGCATCATTTTCCACATCAGAGGATCCA